>NC_068294.1:24865012-25129923 GCF_025860055.1 Xyrauchen texanus | reverse complement strand
CACACACACACACACACACACACACACACACACACACACATGTTGTGTTTCCATGTTTTATGGGGACTTTCCATAGACATAATGGTTTTTATACTGTACAAACTTTATATTCTATCCCCTAAACCTAACACAACCCCTAAACCTAACCCTCACAGAAAACTTTCTGCATTTTTACATTTTCAAAAAACATAATTTAGTATGATTTATAAGCTGTTTTCCTCATGGGGACCGACAAAATGTCCCCACAAGGTCAAAAATTTCGGGTTTTACTATCCTTATGGGGACATTTGGTCCCCACAAAGTGATAAATACACGCTCACACATACACACACACACACACATACACACACACACTTGTTGTGTTTCCATGTTTTATGGGGACTTTCCATAGACATAATGGTTTTTATACTGTACAAACTTTATATTCTATCCCCTAAACCTAACCCAACCCCTAAACCTAACCCTCACAGAAAACTTTCTGCATTTTTACATTTTCAAAAAACATAATTTAGTATGATTTATAAGCTGTTTTCCTCATGGGGACCGACAAAATGTCCCCACAAGGTCAAACATTTTGGGTTTTACTATCCTTATGGGGACATTTGGTCCCCACAAAGTGTTAAATACACGCTCACACACACACACACACACACACACACACACACACACACACACACACACACACACACACACACACACACACACTCATTCAATCTGCTGTACTTAGAACTCTCCTGTCTCTGGGTTGTCCAGCCCGTTGTTCACACACATAGGGCACAAGGTTGTGGTCTCTGGGATGGCTGTTCACCCCTTCAAGCTATTGCGGGGAGCCTGGCAGACAGACTCCCTTCCTCTGCATTCATAGATAAGAACCACAGATCAGCCAGATCTCTGATCCACTTCATATGCTTTAAAGAGTGATCTGACCCACAGAGTGAGTAATTAGTCACTCAATAAAGATTTTTCTCACACTAATGGTGACACAGATTAGGTAATGTTGTTTCAAGAAGCGTGTGTGTGAGCCTGTGTGTTTGTGTGTGTTCATACAGAGGGTATTGTTGATGTATGCCATTTCCTTGTGAGTGTGTGTGTGTGTGTGTGTGTGTGTTGATTGAGGAATGTCAGACAGGAAGTGCTCCTCCCGGAGAATGTGATGTCATTGCAACATCAGGCCAGCTTCCTGTCCGTTTCTGCAGCAACAGATACACACTTTCCTATCTCCTTTCCCTATCACTCACTTGTATTCTTAGTTTAACTTCATGTTTACAAGTTTTTTGAAGTCTGAAAATCATGCTTGGAAAACATCGCCTCTCTCCCTTTCTCTGGTGGATGCTCTTACAAAGAGACATTGGGAGACTGCAGTAATCCTATTAGTTCTTGTCTACACAAACACATCCAAACACCCGCACACACTGATACTTCGCCGAACAATCACTCACATCCATGGACAAAGATTTTCACAGTTAACTCTGACAATTGCATGTGAATGACATAAAACTGTATAAAAAAATTATAAATTTGAACACCACATAAAAAATCCGGGATTTTTTTACATGTATTTATTAATTAATTTTACAATTAAACCTGGAAAAAAAACTTTTTACATTTTTAAAACAAAGAAATGTAAAATGAAAAAGAAAAATGTATGATCCTACACTATTTCTTGGTAATCAGATGTAAGCAAATTTTAAGCCTAGTCTCATAGAATGAACATTACTGTAACTAAGTTTTTGCCATTTTGCAGTTACAAAATTACTACAACAACTCTGCATTTTACTCACTTTCACACAAATCACGAGTACAATGGCTGATTATGACTTTATTAACACATGTTTTTAGCTCTTTTACTCACACAATGCTACGTTATAACACTTTTACTCTAACGTCATCATACTCTTACTCTAATCATTTGAAAAACGATGCATTTTAATACTTGTATTACAGACCCACCTACATTTTCACACTTATTCCAATGTGATTAGCTTTTGCGGTAGCTCACCTGATAGAGTGCTGGTCTTTGTATTCATAAGTCTGACGCTTGAGCCCAGCCAAGCTTACAAGGTAACAAGTGAGCCGGAAGTGTCATATAAGCAACATGAAATTACGTGGTTGCTTCAGACAATGTGTTTTCCATGTCACATATGTTTAGGTGCTGTTTAGGGTAAGGATGTCTGTTTTGTTTATCTCTCATTTGGTTTTAGGACATGTTATGTTTTGTTTAAAGCTTTTGGTTTGGGAGGTACGTTTTGCTCATTAAAACCTCAATCTAATATTCACCTTAGAACCTTGTCTGATTAATACAACATTTCATTTGCTTTCGGCGCCCCCCCTGGACATTTCACTCGGAAACTGCAGCAAAATGTGTAATGAAGCACATCATTTAGTTTTGCAAAAATGTTGCCACAGTCATGTAATTTACATGAGATCAAGCAGGAAGATTCCCATGCATCCATCGATGACACAAGATGCTCTATGGAATGTTCTCAAATTATTCTGGGATAAAGTGGCTCATCAGGTGTTGCATAAACCTGTGGACTCCATGCCAGCTCAATTGCATGCAGTCATTGAAGCAAAAGGGCAACATGGCAAATTCTAAGAAACTTTTTTACTCAAATTGTATGCCGATAGTATAATTTGTAATAAAGTATTTTGTATTAAATAAAAAAAAATATCTAAATTCCACTGTATCTCTAGGTGTACAAATCTGCTTACTCTGGCTCACTGGATACCGAGATTGCAGTCAGCCATTGTTATTCTTAAACCCATACATTCTGTGTTAGATTATCCTGTCCTTATGGCGAGGCCAATCAAGATTGAATCAAAGATCTATATTTTGCATTGTGTAACGCTCAGTGGGTGTGTGTGTATTTGCGTGCTCACTGCACAGAGGGAACCCCATGTCTGAAGTCCATTGTTGTGGTTTGTTGTGCTTGGGATGCACTTCCTGTGGTGAGAGGTCAGCAGCGTGCAGCCTCGGCTGGCTGCTGAATAATTCATGCCATTGACTTTGTGTCAGCTTTTACAGGCATGCCCAGGGATGTTTTATTCATTTATCTCATTTAGGGGCCCTGCCTGCACCTGTTCCACCATTAAGCACCCCACTCATTTGCATTAGATGCTAATTTAGTTTACTGGCAGGCCCGGATTCCCCTCTTTTCTTTATATATTTTTTAGAAACAAATAGTACATTTTAGATGATACTCAGATTTTTACATGTAGCATGAATGTATGCATGCATGTGAGCATTATAAGTGAGGAAGAAGTAGAGGAAGAGATTTTGTTAAGAACTCATTGTTCACTAATTATAGTTTATAGTTAAAAAAAATGCCCCCACTACTGAAACTCATAACATTGGGAGTTTGTGAATGTGAGGGTGTGTGTGGGTTTAGAAGAGCGAACAGACTTGCCCTGGAGCAAGTTAAGCACAGATGTGCCTCGATTTACCCTCTCTTGTAGCTCCCGCCCTGTTCCCTCTCTCTTCATGAAGATCACCTTTCTTTTAAACACACACACACACACACACACACACACACACACACACACACACACACACACACACACACACACACACACACAGCCATTTCCCCTGTCACCCATCTGTCTCTCTCTGTCTCTCTCTTTGTTCTATTTTTATCTCCACAGATGCCATCTTAGGTCAGTACTTGGCTAAACATTTTTTATTTAATTAAGGCAAACTGTTGTGCAAAGGCAAAACACAGTAACTACACAGTAACTAAACTGAGTTATGACCAAAACTGGGTCTTTTAGAGAATGATCTGTCCTGTGACCGACTGGTTTATCTCAACTATGCTGTGATTCAGAGAAAACAGAGATTGAAAATTTGCATATTTACAAAATGCACACTAAAACCAAGGCAAACAGCAGTACTGTGAAGCCGTTTTTCTCAGTTTCAATGTTGCCGTAGTTATTACATTTAACCTTTGTATGCAGAGGCGGATTTAGAAAATAAATTATGGGCTGGCATGAGGAATATGAGGGGTGGCAACACCAAAGTATGCGCCCATGCATAGTTCTTCTGGATAAATTAACTAAGATTCATTGCAACAAGTAGTTCATTTAGTTCAGTCACTATCACATTTCAAATGCCCATGAAATTGTGATACTGTCTGCCAAAATGCATAAATGCATTTCCACATAGAGGTGAAAATATTATCATTTTGCTACTGTTTTGCTGATATTAAAACCTTTTGTCCACAAGGGGTTAGTTGTCACAATGGAACCTACCGTTAAACCAGTGGCATACTGTAGGTTTAATGTGAACATTCATGTGATCATTCCTGATAAAATTTACACAAATATATTGTAATTTAAGATCATTTTTAACTAGGTGTATGAAACCACACATTTTAGACTTTTAACTCAAACCTTGTAGTTACTTAAATATATAGCCTTTGTGACAACTTCCACTTGTGACATCTAGCCCTGTTCTACCTATATCAAACCAATCTTGCTTCAATAATTATATACTTATTTTAATTTTTTTATATTTCCCACTTATAGAACTGACAACCTAAAGTCAATGAATAGATCACACTTAGCATAATAGGGGTAGGGACTGGGAAAGGCAAAAACATGACAAAAAGAGAAACAAACTATGCTATTAATCATGACAGTTTATGTAGAGCAGATGTGTAAAACTAATTTTAAATTGAGGTTTAATTGGACTGAAAGTCACCTCATGCAGGCTAAATTGTTTTGATTTGTAAAACATTGATGAACCCATGGATGGAGAGTGCATGCACAGATCATATTATTCGAGCTGTCCTGTATAAACTTTGTAATAAACTCTCATCCATTTTCTCTTACATAACATTACAAAACTCTTACATAACGTCAGCATCAACTAAAATATACTTACATTTATATTTTATACATTGAGATACCAAATGCTGGGGTGGCAGATGGGGTGGAAAAGATTTTTTTAGGGTGGCAGTTGTCACTATAAGCCACTCCTGTAGATCAGCCCCTGTTTCTAAGGTAGTAAAGACAACAGAGGTAATACTTCAAGACCAGGGTTACCTCATCACTTGTTCAGGCGCACCTCCCACGCTGCTACCGTGGGGAAAAATGTTTAGTCCTTTTGTTGCAAATACATAAGTCAAAGGATGACTTTGTTTGCCTGTCCAGATCAGTGTTTGTGTGTGTGTATGTGTGTGTGATTCATTAGTGTCATGTAGAATACCGAGCCTTTTCAGAGAGGTTGACACCACTCAAATATGTGTTTACCACCGAACGTGCCTTTTGCCTTTGGACCAGAGTGTGTGTCTGTGCGTGTGCCTTTGATTGCGATCACCTGGAAATTAATACTGTTACTCTTGTTTGTACTGTCTAAGACTGACTACATTATGCCTTATGTACACTCCTCTAATTGCTAAACCCTACACCCGCTCTGCCCAATGTAAATATATATCTGAACTTCAAGCCACATGACTTGAATTTAAACTACAGTGGAAGCCATTAAAGGAAAGGTTTGCCCCTAACTGAGATTTATGTCATCAATTACTCACCCTCATGTTGTTCCAAACCTGTATAACTTTCTATCTTCTATAGAATACATAAAGGAGATGTTAAGCAGAATGTTGCTCAAATCTCTTTAAAATCATAACACCCATCTACACAGAATGCAAGCATCATATCAAAAACAAATCGCAACCATTATAATCAATTCTGCTGTCTACACTGGATATGTCCGTCGTCTTGTGTCGTGTCACTCTATGTAAATGGTCAATGGTAAATTGTCAGCACTTATATAGCCCTTTTTTTAACCATAGCAGTTACCAAAGCACTTTACACTGTGTCCCATTCACCCATTTACACATACACACTCACACTCACACAGTTTAAGGACTCCTCTTTCTAAATACTCTAAATATATTTTGGTGGAAGAAAGCATAATTCTTGTGGATGAGAGATGTGTACTAGGGCTGTCAATCGATTAACATTTTTAATCAAATTAATTACTTGGTGTCCCGATTAATTAATCACGATTAATCGCATATACACATATTTGCTGAGAAAGCCCCTCATATAACAATAATTCAATACTGATTATTTATACATAGTTATCTTTAAATATAAATATATATATATATATATATATATATATATATATATATATATATATATATATATATATATATATAGATAGTTAATCATTGATAAGGCCATACAAAAAGCTGCTTTAGAATACAATGTATTGTTTACTACCATATTATTGATCATAAGTCAATAATTGGCATACAGTTCACAGCAATCCATTTCACAAGTGAATTTGTCAATCAGTTGGAGATTTATTATGAGGGCTTGTTTAAGGGCCCGTCAATTTACACCTACGTTAGGAGTCTCGGGTGTGTTGCGTCATAAACATAAAATGTTTTAATACTCAACATAAAATGTTTATGTCACTGTGTCAAGTTAAATATAGTTTAATACTCAATCTTTAAACACATCTTCAGATCCCTTAGATCGCATTTGTGTTCCTTCGGGTGTTTTGAACGCAAGAATGTAATGCATGTTTGTGTTGTTCTGCCTACTGAAGTGTTTTCTTCACTGTATAAACTGCGCGTTGCTCATACAGCTTAAATTTAACGTACTGCCCTCTGGAGTAAACAAGTGGTACTGCAAGCTTGCATTTCTCAGGAATCTTCCTTATTATGGTCCGTGGGCATGTGATTAATTGCGTTAAATTTTTTAACACGTTATTTTTTGTAAAATTAATCGCGCTGAATTAATGCGTTAAATCGACAGCCCTAATGTAAACATAATAAAATCAGTGCGTTTTCAAACTAAAACGTATAAGTGTGAATGTGGCCTCAGAAGTCAATGATGATTTCTCATGGAACCGATGGCATTTGCCATCAAACCTTGCCTGAAGCATCTTGACACACCACATTTGAATGTACGTAAATAGATTGAGAGCTATGGTGAAAGGAATATTTTTTTTATGAAAAAAAAACGTACATTTTTGTCTGTTCCTTACACAAAGCTAACGTATGTCTTCAGAAAACTTGGAATATAGTGCACACGTCATATAGATTATATGGTGCTTTGTTGTCATTTTTGGAGCCTGTTCACTCTCATTATATGGAAAAGAGCCGTCAGGGCATTATATTAAACTTCTCCTTTTGTGTTCCATAGAAGGAAGACAGTCACACAGGTTTTGAGTGACATGAGTAAATTTGAAATGTTTCATTTTTTTTTGTTTTTAATTATAATAATGTTTGGGTGAACTGTCCCTTTAGCCGTTGTCTTAATACATCATGAAAAATCATTTGACCAGTGTCACTGTGATTGCAGTAGCAAGATAGGTCAGTAAGTTTGCAGAGAGGTCTATTACTAATGCTGATCATTGTCATTCTCCATTAATATACTGTACATCAGGGTTTGGATCAACGGTCTACACAAACAAATGCGTAGAGATGAGAAATAGAGCGGCTGGTTTGTTGTTTCTCAAAGTGCACAGTCAGTACTCCACAATTTGATTGACATCCTGTATATTTGGGCCTTAGGGCAGAGGATTGTGGGAACTGTAGTGCACAGTGAATGTGTGTTGCAAGCCAGCAGAGTTGCTGAGTAGCAGATGATTATGCAGCCCTAAGGTGTTGATGGCTTCACTGGGCTGGCCTGGAGCTCTCTTCCTTTTGAGTTCCTGATGTTTCTTTCTTTCTCTCGCTCTTTCTCTGTCTTATTTTCTTTTTTCCTGGGGCTGGGCAAAATAGCCTCAGGGGACTGTGAGTAACTGAGATTGACAAGCAGATGCAGGAAGTGGTCGAAACTGCTTTAAAACGTCAATGGTCTTTCATCTTGTATCGGACACCAGATCTCTTTGTACACACACACACACACACACACACACACACACACACACACACACACACACACACACACACACACACACACACACACACACACACACACACAAACACTTTGTCTCTTTTACTCTCTTTATGAACACAAACACACATACACCCATAATCACTGCAAAGTATGGCACTAATGCTACATTTTCCATAATATAATCTGAAGTAAATGAGTTGCTCACAACAGCTCAAATGCTAAAATTAAAAGATTAAATCATAATTTGAAGGAATTTTCCCTTCAGATTGACTGTGTGTTGTAACTAGAAATAGAATTAGAATGTCTGAACATTTTCCTTAGACATTAGAGCCTTTGAAAGTTTCTGTCTTCTGCATACATGATTCAAAATTAACCCATTCAAAAAGATTTTTGAGCCAAGTGGATTTTGAATGCAACTTCTCCAAAATATTATTTGCAGGATTTATGTAGTTAAAATAAAAAGTTTGATTAAAACTTTGTGGTGCAAATCACCCATTCACATTGATGCAGTCTAATCGAGTTGCACTTCAGCAAAACAGTTGCTTTAAACCTGAACATACTGTCATCATCTATCCCCCTCATGTTCTTGCGAAACACATAAGACTTTCTTTCCCTTGAAAACAAAAGTAGTTATTTTTTTGAATGACAAAGCTGCTGTTTTCCTTATAACAAAATCCTTTTTGATCTGTCAAGTTGAGTTAAAATTCTTCTTGATTTCATAAAAAATATAATCTTTAAACAGATTATTATTTTTTCGTTGAGATTTAAACCTGGCTCCCCTGATTGTCCAACAAAAACATTCTCACTAACACATTGCTAACTCACTACCAAGTAAGTATTTAATATTGTTATTTTTTATCTATGTAATTATTTTTGTGCCAGTGGACTGCCACTGATGCCACCTTAAAAAACAATAGCTGCATGACCTGATCGTAGTATCACCACTTTTTAGAGCTGCAATTGGTGGTTGGGAAAGAAATCTCACACAAAATACAAACACACACACACAAACACACACGCACTCACGCACGCACGCACACACACACACACACACACACACACACACACACACACACACACACACACACACACACACACACACTTCTGTCCAGAAGGGGCTGGAGGAGACGTCTCTCGTATCTCATCTGATTCATTCTCCATGTGTAATCAGATTTCAGTGTTTTAGTGTCCGCTCACTCTGGCATGAGCGCACCTCAGCCTCTCTGTCTCTGTGTCTGTCTACACCACCCTGGACCATGGTGTTGGCATCGTCTAGTTCGGCTGAATTACAAATACTCTATGTGTCTTAGCTGCTGACTTACGTGATTTGGTAAGTGTAGAGCATGCTCTTAGAAAGTGAGTGATGGAGAACCAGAGAGTGCACATCTCTATTATTAATGTGTATGTAGAAATAAAAATGGAAATCTTGGCCAATTTAATAGCTGAACGCTTTCCGTTTGCCTCGAAGTCCTGTGTGAAATGATGACTGAGTCTTCTACACCCAAATGTTCATATTATCATTCAGTGTTTACATGCACTTAGAAATGCACAATGAGAGAGAGAGACCTCTGGAAGGGTAAATGGATGGCTCATGTTACAGCTCTGTTATTGCTGAATAAAGAGAGTAAGAGAGAGAGAGAGAGAGAGAGAGAATAGAGAGAACGTGGTGAAGGATATTCTGAATCACAATGGGGCCAGAGGATGAAAAATAGATGGACATGTTAGTTCAGCTCTGGGTGAATTCATTGCTGGTTTCTCACCTTCCCTGAGAGCTCACCTGACCTCCTGTCTGTGGCAAACCATGCACGTTTACGTGGGGATAGTGTCTACTCCATTGGCCAATGGTTTTAGGGAGTTTGTCCATTTTATTCCCAATCTGTCCTTTTTAAATGCACATCCCCTTTTCTCAGGATCTGGTCCAAATCCTAGTGAGCTGCCTGGCTGCCTACTGCCTACAACCCTGTTCCTAGAGACCCAATAACAGTACAAATTGTGGACAAATCTAATCAAACACACCTGATTCACCTCATTAACCTACTTTTGGGATGCCTTCAGTAACAGGGTTGGAAAACACTAGGCTAAGTTTTGGAACAGAGCATTTCTTCTTAGCCCAGTGAATGTCCACAGTCCCTGTCTTTCATTATTTCATTCATAAAGCCTACATCTGACTCCCTGTCTCGGCCTGCTCATGTTTCTATCTTCTTTTGTCCACACATTTGTTTTCTCAGTGAGAAGGGGTTGTGGGAGCCACACTGACCCAATTTAACTATGTCCTAGTTAACTAGAGCTGTTTCGTTTGCTATTTAAGGCATTGATTAAGGCATGTGTTAAACATAAAAAACAAAGAAATATAGTTGAAAGGAGATCATTTTGTTGGCCCAAATTAGGATGCCTCCACCTCGTATGAAAACATATTATGGCTAGATTTACACACAGGTCATTTTGAGGTCTCTGTACAGTAGTTTTTACACTGATTACACAGCATAGCTATCATTCACCAGTGTTTAAGATTATAGGGAGTTTTGTTTTGGATGGTGGTGTCTGTGCATTTGATACTTCCCTGTGTGCACTGCACAGGAAGTGGGGAACAGCCTCCCTCTGTGGCCTGCATTGTTGTTATAGCACTCCCCTCCATCCTACAACATTCACTGAGCCCTGACAAAATGGCACTAGGGCACAAAACAACAAATATGTCCTTTTCAATCCATCTTTAAAAGTGCCTCATTCTCCTTTTCTAATCTCTCTCTTAACTTCACCTAGACTCTTTCCATCACCAATGGTGTTCCACTATATCTGTGATATTCAGCCTACAGTCATGCTTACATGATATAGATGTTCTAGACAAATTACAAATATTCATCTCCAAGAGGTTTCCTCACACATCAGATGCAAAAGAGTGGTTAGATCACACAAAATAAAAAATTCTGCCATCATCTTCTCACCTATATGTCACTTGAAACCTTGATGATTTTTTAATCTGTGGAACATAAACAAAAGATATTTAGCAGAATGTCCAGACATCATTTTATTCCCTACAACGACAGCCTAACTGTCAAGCTCCAAAAATGACCAAAACATACCTTAAAATTAGCAATCCACATATTCTGGAGCCATATAATTTATTTTGGAAATAGACTAAAACTAAAGTCATTATTCACTGAGTATGCAATAACAAGATCAATCAAAATATCAATTTCGTTACGTGGGGTATGAAGACTTGGCTTTAGAAGCCATGACGGTCTAATCTATATTTTATTGTTCACTTAGACAGCTTTAGTGAAAAAAAACTGAACAGCTGGCCTGTGCACCACACAATTACCTCATTCTTCTGTTCTGACAGGTTTAGTTTTATCTATTGAGCAAAGTACATGTTGAATGTTCATAGTACTGTAAGTGACTGAGAGCAAGACGATGCCACTGAAAACAAATAAAAACAGTTGAACAAATGCACTGTAAACCCAAATAAGTTGGCAGAACAAAAAAAAAATTTGAGGTAATCAGTAGCACAAAATCAAAACCTGACAGTTCCACTTTCTTCAATTTGGAATTTATTAACTTAAATTAAAAAACTTTTATTAAAAAATTTTAAACAACGTTTTTTTAATTTAAGTTAATAAATTCCAAATTGAAGAAAGTGGAACTGTC
The DNA here is from genome assembly GCF_025860055.1 of Xyrauchen texanus. NCBI lineage: Eukaryota > Metazoa > Chordata > Actinopteri > Cypriniformes > Catostomidae > Xyrauchen > Xyrauchen texanus. The sequence continues at coordinate 25,118,421 of NC_068294.1, read as the reverse complement.
AGGTTTTGATATTGTGCTACTTATGCATGCTAATTGCTCTTAACTTGAAACATTTTGTAAGATAACTCACACATTTTGATGGAACTTAACTTTACATTTTGAGTAAAACACCCGATTTATTTTTTCAACATTAATCAGCTATTTCCATCACTTTATTCACCCAAGTTAAGTCTGACTAGTGACTTGCTTAATAATGGATAAAGCAGTAAGTGAGATACACAATTGATATCAGTCCTCAACCTAAGCTCAAGCTCCACACTTCACTGTAATGGTAACCACCAAAACTCCAACATAACTGAAACTCTTCTAAATGGCAACATAGCAAGTTTCACCTTTGCATTCATGTTACAAAAACAACAATTCATTTTAACATTTACTTTCCTTATCAAGTCCATGTTGGGAACAAGAAATCCCCTGCCCAATTTGAGTTTACCAAAAAAAAAAAAAAAACTTAAGTTAATTAATCTCAAAACAATAAAACAGTCCAGGTTTCTTAAAAAGTGTCAGTTGTGTGGACTCAAAAGAAAGAGAAAGTTCTAAATACTCATCAAGATTAATTTATTTGATTTAATTTTTCCCTACACAATACATTTAATTACTTCTTGTTCTAATTTCTGTTGTATTTAGTGGTGCCTGCCAAGGCAAAAATCAATGTTGCCCATATGTAGCAACCCCTTGGTTTAAAGTATTAAGCATGGAAATTGTCCAGCACCATTTGTTCTACGGACATGAATGGTAATTCAAATCATGCAGCTTGTTGAGGAGAACTGTGCTATTACTTTTGCTAACAAATGTACTACTTCCATCCGGCGGAGGATAATGTTAGCAATAAATAAATAAATAAATTCCTTAGACTTACATTGAAGGAGCGACCTGACTTATAGGAACCAGAACATGATAAAGACTAACGAGTTGGCTCTTTTGTTAAAGGTCAGTAAACAACCACCCTAGTACACCCTTGTAGCCACCTAGCATTGTGGCACGAGTTTTGCACAGGTAAGCACCAATCACATTTTCTAAAAATGTAAAAATAAAGTTTTGTTATTGTATTTGTTTAAATTTATTATTTTTATTACACTCACCCTCTGCACCTCCATCTTCTCTCTCTTTATCTCTTTGTAATTCTATCTCTTCCTCCCTATTTTTCTCTGTCCATGAGGTGAAGTGGAATGATGCAATTTTCTAATTCAGTCAAATAAAGCTCTCCTTTTGTCAGCTGTCAGATGCCAAGCTTACAGAGGTCAGAGGTCTCAATGCTGCTCTTAGGAGAGCGTTCATCGATTAGCCGTCAAGTCTCTGCTGCCTCGTCTGTGCAGTGTGGGAGCAACGAAGGGATGCTGAGCTCCATTTTCATAATTGCTCAGCGCCTTAAGTGCTGCTACCTTTAGAATAGGGGAGGCCAGTGGAAAAACAGATGCAAAAATTATAAGGCAAATATAGTTATTGAATATTGGTCTAGGTATGAACTGGGCAATATTGATCTGTAATTGAGCATAAATAATTCTATAAGGCATTAAAGCTTCACCCCTGTTGTTTAGCCCCTCTTTTCCAATAGGCCTTTAGCTTGAGAGATGGAGGTTAATATCTGAAATGTAGTGGAGGTTGATTCAATGGCCTCAAAAACTGTTTAGACACTTAAAAGGATAGTTCATCCAAAAATGAAAATGTACTCACCCTCAACCCATTCCAGATGTGTATGACTTTCTTTCTTCAGCAGACACAAAGATTTTTAGAAGAATATGTCAGCTCTGTTGGTCCTTACAATCAGGGACGGACTGACAATCTGTGCGTTCGGGAAAAGTCCAGAACGGCCGTCCAACCGAGGGCCGTCCGTCGGCACAAAAAAAAGTATAATAAAGCAATATGAACAGCCAACAATAGGGACACTAATACGATCACTTATATGCAACGTGTAAAAAAAAAAAAAACTGAGGAAGAAGAGTCGGCCTACTAGCCAGTTTGTGATTCGTCCCCGGCCGCAGTCAGATTTGTAATGGAAGCAGGTCAGTTTAGAAAAATGTACAGTTTTGTACATGAGCTGCAGCCAGGACGAAATTAACCCTTTCGCACGTACGATCACACACACACACACACACACACACACACACACACACACACACACACACACACACACACACACACACGCACACACACACACACCAGTGTGATTAGAACGGTCAGTGCACCGTGATTAGCTGCTAATATTAAATGTGCTTTCGCGCGTTGGCTGGCGCTGAGCCAGAGACGGACGCGCTCAGCGCTGTCATATCACAACTTAGTTTTCAGTGTTTTCAACCACATAATGTTTCTTTTAGGTTTTAGGTTTCAGACATATAATTTCATTTCACATACGTAGGTACTAAACAAACAATACAATACATTTAGAGAGACATAGAGTTTGTAAAATACACACTGATGTCTATGGAAACGGCAATAATATTCCTTTCCATAATAATTAGACACGTTTTATTCATATCAATCAGATACACATTGTGAAAGTAACTTTAAAGTTTACTCTATTCTTCTCCCAGTTCACCGGTCACTTACTTTCATGTATTTTGGGAGAAGTGGATGAATTAACGTGTTGTAGCCTAAATCCAACAGATCCGATTCTCTGAACTGTGGCACTATGACGGCGCCATCGCTCACAGCTCAACTAACGCGATCGTTATAAAGGTGTTTAGACAACAAAACTCACCCACTTGCATTTATTTGACAATCTGAATATCAGATATTTCATGCTAACATGCTAACAAATGTGTGAATATTTTTAATAAAAAAGGAAAAACGGCATAAAGCATATCATCATTCATTCAGTGCTGTTGTGGCTGCGGTGTGTCACGTGACAAGCAATGACGCGTCACCATGGAAACCATAAAGTAAATAACGGTCTAAATAACAGTCAGCCAGAATATTTTACATTTATGTGAAAGGGTTAAATCGCCGGCAGAATGGCTAGCAGAAAACGTAAGGAGAAAGGTGGATGGGAAAAAGTAAAAGAAAAGAGGCTAGTGGCGAATGGCCGGATGATGGGCCTATTTGGGAGAAAGTCCAGGGCTGTTTTTTAGCCCCAGTCCGTCCCTGCTTACAATGCAAGTGAATGGTGACCAGACATTTTAAGCTTTAAAAATCACATAAAGGCCATATAAAAGTAATCTATATGACTTCAGTGGTTAAATCTATATCTTCAGAAGCTATATGATAGGTGTTGGTAAGAAACAAATCAGTATTTAAGTCCTTTTTTACTTTAAACCTTTTTAAGTTAATCTAAACAGGCACAATGTGACTTTCAGTGAAAGTGAAAGTGGTGATTTCGGGGAAAAAATGTCTTAAATTTGATCTGTTTCTCTCCCACACGTATCATACCGCTTCTGAAGATATAGACATAATTACTGAAGCCATAGGAATTTGAATTTTTTGGGTTAACTATCCCTTTAAGCTACGAAAAAAGCACGAGTGTAATTACATTAGATAACAAAATATCAAACCAAGTGCCATTTATTTTAAAGAAAGATAGCACAAGCTAGTTTGTTAGGTTTTATGTTGATAAATCAATAAACAGGTATGCTGTTTGGGAAAAAATTTTTATGAAACTGTTTGAAAACAAATGAAAACATACGTATTTGGACACTTTCTGGTTTTCAAACTTGGTTGAACATAATAAATGTGATGCTAAGGCACTTTTTGAACATGATTTCTTGCTACTTAAATGACTGTGGAATCAGTTGGTTTAAATTAATCGCAAAAATGGCCAATACGAATGAGTAAATTCTGAAAATAAAAGGTCTAGATACAACTTGGTTTTACATTTTGTGACCTAGTGCAATGAAGTGTGGCTCAAGTATCCACACACTTTTTAAAGCTTGTGTATAATCTTTGAGATTATCTCGTCATTGTGGCCCACTGCCATTTAAAAATAAATTTTGATGTTACTTTATCAACCTTTCTCTTGCTTTACACTTTGGCTTTTTGGCTCAATAGACAGGAATTTAACCCATCAAGTCTTGTTATTAAGCTTCATTCTGTCAAAACTAGCTGAAGTGCCAAATATGTAATCCAATATAGAAGAATTGGGGTGCCAAATGTTAAATTGAAGAATGGGTAATTGAAAAACCCAAATCTGAATATTGGGGGAGAAGTGTCCCTCTCAATGTCTATGGTGATTATAGCCTTGTAATGGGCTGTATAACTCTCTTATTGGCCTTCTGTTTGACTGGCAGCCATCATTTGTTCTTATGTAACAGAGGATGGATGGTGACCATGTAGTAACAAACAGAGCAGAGCAGAGCCCAACCGACAGCTCATCTGTTTATGATTTGAGTCCAGTCAGGAAGAGAGGTCACAGGTCAGCAGCATGTTCTGAAAGGTGTATGCAGAGAGAGAGAGAGGCATTCTGGATAAGAGGGATGAGGGGTGGTCTAACCACAATTTGACTCCAGCACTAAACCACAGTGTTTCCTCTCCCAAAGCAGCTTCTGTCATTAGAATGTGGAATAACACTAAATTAACTGATGACAGTTGGCTCACGGAGACCTTCTTAAGCCGTAAAGGACCTCTGATAACTGTGGACATGGCTTTTATTGACCCCCACGCTTGTGCGTATTAATAAGGTCTGCTGCTCACATTCACTCCTCTCAGATGTCCTTATCTGTGTTTCCTCCCTCATGACAGATTAGTGTGTCTGGGACTCAGCATGGTCAGACAATGGCTGTGTGTGTGTTCAGTGTGAGTGTGAGTGTGTGTGTGTGTAATGAGGAGTCCAGACCAGCGCGCTGTGATTGCTTCTGATTTAAGGCCATGCTCTGTGCTGTTAATGGTCTCAGACTGCGAGACAGAGGTGGCTCTGGGGGCAGGGCCATATTTAACAGCCCGTGACTGCCCATTACTGGATGTCCCTGACACCCACACTCCCTGTATTATAGTTTAAAGCAATAGTTTGCCCAAAAATTTTTATTCTTGAAATGAAAATTATTTATTCACCCTCATGTTGTTCCAAATCAACGTAGTTTTCTTTTCCATGGGACACAAACGTATATTTGATGCCAAATGTTAAGGACTGACGAGCTCAATCACCATTCAATTTCATTGTATGGAAAAAGTAACAAGATGCAATTCAAGTAAAAGGTGACTGAGGCTAATATTCTAACTTTTGCACTTTTCCATGGAAAACAGAAAGTCATATGGGTTTGGAACTACACGAGGATGAAAATATTATGACAGAATGTTCATTTTTGTGATACTTATCCCTTTTAGGGTGATGGTTTAAAACAACCAGAAGCAAGATTTATATTTGTATGTTAATTTGTACCATAATGAGAGCAACAAAATCTGAGATCTATTAACTTTATTATTATGTATAACATCCATTGACGTCGAGGCGAGAGAGAGAGCCTCAGCGTGTGCTGTTTTATTGAAGCTCGCATTCCCTGACCTCTAAATTACAACATCATCAAATTACAAATTCCATTACAATGAAAATTTTACAGCATTGCCGTTCTCCCTGCTCCAGACATCATATTGTGACCCATCTGCGTGCCCACGCTTATGTGAGAAGATGACTGTTTGCCGAGTGCAGGGCTGTGCATGTGTATGAATATAGAGATCACTCTTGAAATAGCAGATGAGAGTCTTTGGAGCCACCATTGTGCATATCTAGATGTTCACATAGAAAGGACGTAAAGAGACACATGTCATGCTATCAAATGCATCCCAGATGCATTTGCACAGCAGAATTTGCACATACATTTGGTTCAAACCTACGGCTTTGCAGACTGATAGCACAGTGAATTCGGAAACAGTAGGTTGACTTTTCTTAAGCTAAATTTGATCTGTACTTACCGAAATTCAAAGCAGTGCCCCTAGTGGCTGAAGCGAGAATTGTTTTTGAACATAAGGGCATGTGTGAGCCCCATATTTTAGGTGAAATGCCCACTGAAAGTTGCCTAAAACAATTTGCGAAGTGTGTTGTCTTTAGCTGTAAAGGATGTAAGAGGAATGCATATTGTATTTACTCTAACCAAAAACCCTTAACTTAAACCTAACTGATAGAAGAGAAAACATTTAATATGAGAGGGAAAATGGAACGTCTGAATGGCGGTCATTATGCAAACTTGATTACTTTCTGGCTCAACGTGGGGCACAAACCTGGGTCTCCTACTCTGCTGATGGAACCCTCTTCTGGTAGAAGGTAAAAACATCTGAAATTATGTAAATATGTGCAATGAGTGATGTTGCTTGTCAGTAAATTGGCATGACAAGTCCGATGCCAGGGCACTGTAACATTTGGAAGCAACATGGCGACTTCCCATATGATCATGTTTGGCTCAATCTGCACTGTTGGTTATAGAGATGCTAGATAACTGTTCGGTACTCACATAGTGAAATTAGCCACAATATTGTTATGTCCAAGGTCTTAAAGTTGAAATGTGTCATGTCTGTGCTACTAGAGGCTCCAAATGGAACTGCAAAAATAATAGTTTCCCAAACATTCCCAAACCACGTTTCCTACCACACATCTTTTCATTGATAGGACAAACAGGTAGTCCCAACCCAAATTCACACCATTGGTTGAGCCGGAACTTGATATGTCAGACTTTCTTTCCTCTTTGTAACTCAAAAGATGATGTTAGGCAGAGTGTCAGACTCAGTCACAATTCACATTTATTGTATAGAAAAAGATGCAATGAAAGTGAATGGTGACTGAGGCTAACATTCTGCCTAACATCTCTATTTGTTTCCCACAGAGGAAAAAAGTAATTCAGATTTTAGAATAACATCAGGTTGAGTAAATTATGACATCATTTTTATTTTGGGGGAAGTATATCTTTTGCATTTAAAAATCACACACATCACACAGATCTAGTGCATATATAAAGTTTGTGATTAGTAATTTCTAGGTCAAAGTCATGAATTGTCAGGGAAGAGAAACATAATATTGCATGAAGAATTTTAATGTGCCATTTTAGAAGGTTTATGAATGATTCCTGTTTGATTATGGGCTTAGTTTTGTTGCATTTACTGTTGGAGATTGTCTTTTTTGTTGTTCTTGAATTGTAAATAAAAGCTTGTAATTAGCTGCCTTATTTTCCTATTTAATGCATCATAATTTCAGTGTCTGTGAATAGTGAGATGCTAATTAGTAAAAATGCTCTAAAGGACTCAGGATTTATGTGCCCATTGCATATCCTGAGCTGAAAAAAGAGATAGAGACAAAAAGCAGAGGAAATGCGGGTGCACGGAGAGCACTTGCTGGGTAAATAAATTCATAAAAGGTCTGTGTGATATATGGTGCCGAGATTCTCACGGACAAATGCAGGAAATTTTTGTGACCTGAATTCACAGGAAGAACACCATAAATTTGATGGTGCTAGTGCTTCTCTATTTGTCTCTCTTTCTTTCTTCATCCTGGTTAGTATGACGAGTTGTTTAGCATGGATGCAGGAATGAGTCGGGTCAGAATAAGATTAGTGTAGAAGGAGATATGGAAGTACTTCTTTCTTTCATCAGACCGTGAGTCTAGAAGATTCATTCAATTTGCTTTTCAAATGTGGTGTGAAATGGAGCTCTGCCACTCGGATGGCTCTTTGTTTTGTTCCTACACCTCTGATTTGTTTGGACACACTCAACGAGGATTCGTCTGTTAAGTGCCACAATCACACTGAGGAGTCAGATTAGCCATGCTCTAAACACCCTGTAATTCAGCAGAGAAGAAAACTGGGGTGACATAAGAGGGTGTATTAAACTCTGACTAAAGACAATGTACAAAGAGATTAATAGAATAAAGGTCTCCTCCCAACCCCCTCACCTCCATTTGCAATGCTTTCCAGGTCAAAAACAATACCAGGCAGATCAGCTCTGTCTTCACCATCAGGAAGCCAGGAGGGAGACCCCCAAAACACAACAACTGACAGAGGTGCTCTGTTGACAGAAAGATGCTTGAGATGCAGAAAATAACTGTTTGGGGGGGTTGCAGGAAGGAGGTTTTTACAGCGCTGTGACCTTTAAACCATGTCCCACATCTGGCTTAAACACCCCTGCTTTCTAAAATCATCCCCCTACCAGGGACAGGAAGTTTCTTTTCCCTCATCCTTCCAAAAACAGGCCAGGCAGACCTCCCCACATCCCCACAGAGCAGTCTATACCCTTTACACACTCACACACAAAAAAAAGAAAAAAGAAAAGATGAAATCAGGAACAAAATTCATACAGTAGCAGAATGGTGGGTATCCCTGTGAGGTATAAAAATAATAATGTTTAATAATAAAGTTTATAAACATAGGGCTCAGACAAAGCTAAATGTCTGTATGTGTATGTGTAGAGGTGGTGGGTGAGAGTGTGCCGAGTGACAAACCCTGTGTTGCTCTATAGGCAGCAGCTTCAGCTCTGGTGATGTATGGGCAGGCAGGCTGTTTCCACGGGAACCAGTCCATCACACCACCATCAGCCGTCAACAGGCCTGCCTTGTGCAGCACTGCCCGACCTCCACTCACTACAGGCACAGAGCCAGAGAGATAAAGTGAGAGAGAGAGAGAGAGAGAGAGAGAGAGAGAGAGAGAGAGAGAGAAGAAAGGAGACTAGACCTCACAACTTTGCGATGACTGTTATCGGTACTTTTCTGATTGTGATCAGTGATACATGGTCGGGTGACAAAATGACCTGATTGACACGTCTGCTGTCCTCCATGCTCTACGCATGCTATGGCCCAGCATAACTGAAACGGGCAAGCTGGGATCTTTTAGGGTTCAGACCAGACTACTGCATACTGGACTGTACCATACCCATCATCATTTACTTTATCTCTATACAGTAGTAGAGACGTAGACAGCAGTCAGTAGTGCATCTTGTTGACTCTGCACGAGAAGCATCATTACATTTTCAAGCGTGTTTTAAATCATTTCTTGTGATTCAGATGAAAAAGTCTGTGAATGCACCTTTTTGTGGTATAAGTGAGACCAATTTCTGAATTGCCACATACCTTGAAGTCTTGGCTATTCAACACTTTCACCGTTTGTGCCCCAAGAAAAAGTTAAAAGTTTATTGAAAAAACATTAACCATTTGTGACAACATATTGTAACACTATCTTGCCACATTGGAACTTGTGGAACCTCTAAACCAAAGTAATTTGTTATTGTAATCTAATTAATTTTGTTTAAAAAAAAGTAGTGTAATGAATTACATTTAAAATGATTGTAATCAGATTACTGTTACAGACTTTCAATTAATTTAATTACTTATAAGTACATTATCGAGTTATGCTTATTTCTAATATATTATTTATGTAGATTACATACAATCACAATTATGGTCCCGTAATGAGTCATTGTGAAGGAGAAATGTGAGGTGCTAAAAAGACATTGTGTGCAACAATGAACAAGAAAGAAATATAGACATCATTTTGAATTTGTTGAGCAGAAAAGTGTTTTAGAAAGTAACTTAAAAGTAAAGATCTTTTTCAATGAAGTAATTGAACATTTTTAGTAAAATTGTAGAGAAATAATTAGTAATTGTAGTGGATTGCTATTTTCAAGTAACTTGCCCAACACTGACCAGTGACTTATGTTTCATGTGAATTTTGGGGGCTGACAAGGGAATGGGTCTCCACCATCACAACCACCAACAATGACCTTTTCATCACCCAAATTCATTAAAAATACACTGGAACAAATTTGAATCTTTCATTTAAAACCTGCATTCATTATACAGTATACTATACTGTAAACTATAATCTGTGTATAGTTTACCTGTGCCTTAATATATGGAATTGGGGTTTGACTATGCTCGCTTGTTGATCCAAGAGCTATAACAAAAATATGATGAAAGTGAACACTTATTTTGGAATTTAAAAAAATATATTCTAATTTAAGAGGGTTTTGAATTAGCTGTTTGAAACCAAAACACAAAACATCTGATAGAGAAAACACACATTTGCCGACTTTTGACTACTAATCTTAATTTTATCGAGATATAACCCTTGTGACATCTTTTCAGTGTGACAACAACAAGCCCTGGTCTCCCCTATATGAAGCTTAAGATGAACCTTCCTTTGCAGTTCAAAGAGACTTGTTGATGGCAGAAGATGCTGGAGAGTGTGCCATTTTAGTGTTGCTTGATTTATCTGCAGTGTTTGATACAGTTGATCATTCAGCTTTAATTGATACATTGAAGAGATGGGTGGGCATATCTGGGTGTGGGTCTGGGTCAATATAGGAAATTTGTAGTGTCTGTTGTAGATGAGATGTCTTCCTCTTCAACAATAAATTGTGGTGTTCCGCAAATATCTCTTATAGGACCAATTTGGTTTTCTCTATATACTGTATGTTACCGCTTGTTTCTGAGATTTGAAAATACAACATCAAATGTAGATGGCCTACAGTTGTATTTGTTGTTAAATCACATTGATCTGACTAATTTATCATACAGTATACTGTTGGCTGTTCCAAGATCAAGATGCAATACTAAATGTGATCAATCTTTTGTAGTGAAGGCCCCACAATTTTGGATTTTAATACGTGTTTTATGATTTGATGTTTTGTGAAGCAATGTGTGATAAATTGCTAAAGGTGCTATAAAAATAAAGTTATTATTATTATTATTATTATTATTATTATTATTATTATTAAAGATCGATCCTAACCTATCCTGAATTAGGCAAATCTAACCTGATTTAAAACGGGTGCTGCAGGGGTGTCCCATAGGCCAATGTCTCTGGGTGAAGTGTTACAGATCAGGAGCCCAGCACTCAGAGAGAGAGAGAGAGAGAATTGGAGAGAAAGGGAGGAGGAATGTAAAGAGGGGTAGACAAAGAGACATCTAACAGCCTGTCGTATGCTTCATTACAGCTTAAACAAGTGAGGCTGCTTAAGGAGGAAAACACAGCAGATCTCTCTTCCTCTGCTCATCTATCTCTTCATCTTGTCCTCTAGTCACCCATCAGTCCATTTTGACCTGCCCTGCTCCTCTGTAGTGTACCAGAACTGGCATGAAACCCCAGGCTGTTCTGCGAACAGTTTTTGAAAGAGACTGAATTCACTGATGAAATAAATAATGTGTGGCCAGTGTTTTCTGGTCAAAAAGAGGAACAGTGTGAACACAAACAGAGTGACTTCAGAGTGAAGTCAAAAGGTTCAGCTGATGTCATAGGCATCAGAACAAAAGCAAACACTGACCGGCAGGCTTGCTTCTTTTGAATCCACCACTATGTTTTTATCTTGCCATTTCTGTCGTTTTTCCATACCATTTCAGCAGGTGACTATCCCAATAACCCCCAGATTGGAGATGCCCAATCGCTGATGGCAGGGCGTGTGGATTTTTGCTGTTGCTTTTTATAATTTGTCCCGGAAATGTCGACAATCCTGGATAATGAGCCGCACTTTGGTCTGAGTCCTGACAATAGTAGGAAGACCTGCGTTGTGTGCTTGAGAGCAAGAGGGGTGTGGCCCTGGGCGAATTGTACGTATGAATGTGTGCATGTTTGTTAAATGCATGTTATAAAGCATGTTTGTATAAAGCAAGCCATTGTAAAATAGCTGGTATACACAAACTTGTGACCACAAATCAGTTAAATTCAATATTAATGCGCCAAATTGCTACATGCAACCATAAACAGCCTGCAGTTACTGTACACTTATGAACTATATTACTTAGAAAATTGTTTATTGGGCTAATTATTATTAATAATTTGTATCATTCATTAAACAGTGGTGTCTTGCATCATATTGTTATTGCTGCTGTTTAGGGGTTGCATAACTATTGATTTTGTATTTTTTTATAGTCGACTAGTCGAGGCCATTAGTCGAGCCAAATTTGATAGTCGTGACATCCTCCCTCCACACCTGAGGGGAAAATTATGAGCGATGGTCTGAGCGTTGTTTTGTATGTGAATGGGTCGGATGGAATTGTTTTTTTTTATTGCACCTTTTAATAGAAATTTGCAACAAATAGGTAGGCATGCGTAGAGCTGTAAGGCATCAAAAAGTTAAAATAAGTGTCTGAACATATTTAGATTAGCCTGGACTACCTGTAGCTGCAGACATTTTTGAAATGTCCATTATTCTAAATGGTGAATCTCATAAGATTCTCATTACTGTAATACAGTCATTTTGAACTGTATTACTGGCTTATTGCTTTTTTGCACCTGCAGAAATCAATTTTTAGTTCTGTTAGGAATGATTTAGGCACCAAATACACTGTACAAACAATGTAATCAGCTTAATCTTAACCACTTTTAGAAGTGCGTATTCTCCTATAAACTTTTATGTAACTCACTTCTACCGCTCTCTTCCAGACAGCAGTGAGTGAATACGTGTTTGCTCACGCAGTATTTAAAAATATGTCAGCGTGTTGTGTTAATGATGAAGAGAATGGCGGCTGTTTGAGGTGTCTGTCAATCGTATGTGTGTGTGTGGCATCCCGAGTGGCTCGTCAGGCTGAGAGGTGTGAATGCTAGCTGACTGTACTTTGACAGCAAGTGTCAGAGGCGGTGACGGCAGCTCCCGTCACTGCTTCCTGTACCCTGACGAAAAACACTGAGAGAGCTCCATTTCACACTGTGAGGCTGCTGCAGCAATGATGATGGATAGCAGAGCTGATATCGATCACCTGAGAAACAAGGGGAAAGTGGAGGGCATGAGAAACGACGTGGAGTGTAGGTGTGCAAGCACACACACGTGTGGCTCTGTTAGTGTGGACACACTTTAGTACACTTTTATTGAGGCTGAAGAGATGTGAAAATTGCATCAGTAGTGTGTTTTAACTTTGCACTATGACCTTGTGGCTGTTAGCATATTCCATTATTTGAGCACTGATATACTTTTGCATGTCAATTTAATTGTGGCTTTATACTACCAATAGGAGTGCAGCGTTGATCTTATTTTACTATTTTTAAACCAATTGCACAGAGTTTTTCCACACAATCAGCTCAGAAAATGTGAAACAAAGTGCACTTATTCCATGTTGGGCCACATGGATCAGAAACCTTAAATTTGCCAGTCCTGAACCTTAAACACTACACTACATCAACCCCAAAAGAAAAGAGAGGAAACTCATAACAAACACAAACTGAAATTTACTACAGATGCAAATTATACTCACTGTCATACTGACATGACATTTGTTTGTAAATGAACAGTAAACATGAATGCCTGAACCAGCACAAACAGCAGACAACAGAAAAAGTTTGTCTTTGTGTTCTCTTACAGCGCAGCTTTCAGCTCCTTTAATCTCTCTATTTATTTACTTGACTTACTTTGAGTTATTATCAGACTTTGACAATCAGTCCCACTCATGAGATACAAGAATAGCAGAACAAAGTATGGCTGCGAGCTGAACGAGCCCAAGTAATTAATTAAAAGAGAAGCTGTCAATATGCAGGCAATTACGGTCAACAGCAGTCCATGATCAAAGCCGGCGATGACTGCATACCCTCAATATATACTCTGTTTTCTAAATCATTAAGAAATAACTTGTAAACATGTCATCTCTCTCATTTCAAACACATGAGCTCCTTTGATGGGACTGCTAGTTTTAATATAAGGATATGCAATCATTAATCTAATGTAATAGCACTTTCTCTTTCTTGTTTTTAAACCTCACTCCTTCACGAATAGGTTTGTTGTTTTCTACTTCACTGTATTTTGAGTGTTTTAAGTGAAAATGCTAGTTTATGAACCTGTCCCATTCATTTGAGTGTTTTCTGTTTATTTCTTTCAAATAGTTTATTATACTTATACTGTACAACAACTATAATGAGAAGACCATAAACCATCTAAAGCTAATTCCGCAGGGCAGCATATTTTATTCTTTATATAGCATTAACAGCTAAACAAAGACAATAGATGGATGCATTAATAGCTCTCTTACAGTTTACTGTGTGGTGACATGCTGTGAGGACAAGCATTGTGTTGCTTTCTCTTTTTATAAACAATGTTTTCTGCTGTTTATATTTATTTTTGAAATTAGTGATTTTATAAAATTTTGAAACAGAATAATTTTAAAAAGGTTGTATAACGTTTTATAAAAGAAAATTAGAAGAAAAAACTAATTTGATGAATTGTATGCTTAAAACAAGTGAAACTTAAAGTTATATTTAAGATATATTCTTAAGCCAGCAAGTCTTACATTAATATCTGGTAAATTAAAGTAATTTCAAGTATCTTTGTATTTAATTTTTTTATTTATATTTATTAACTTTACATGCATTAACTAATTATAATGTATTTGACCTTATAATGAATTGTTGCCATTATATGACTGGACAAGATAGATAGATAGATGGATGGATGGATGGATGGATGGATGGATGGATGGATGTACGGACAGACAGACAGACAGACAGACAGATGCAGATAGATACTATATATGGATGGATGGATGGATAGATAGTTGGCTGTTCCAAGATCAAGATGCATAACTAAAGGTGATAAATCTTTTGTAGTGAAGGCCCCACGATTTTGTTTTTGTGAAGCACTTTGTGCTTGTTTTAATAAGTGTGTTTTGAATTTACTTTTTGAGAGCACACAGACAACCATCTTACAGTGGCATCTCTAAACCTCTGGAGATTCTTTACCATGACAACATGTTTACCTAGATACTGTATATGCTTACTAGTTCACATCTCCTCAGGGACCTTAGAGACAGTGACAAATTTGTGAAGGAGAAAAAAGAGCATAACAGAGCTCTCCTCTGCAAGAGCCACACTTCCTTGTTTTGTAAATGTAGAAGTCATGATTACAAACAGTATAGAAACACAATATAGTACCTTGATGTTGGAGATCACAAAAATGAGGCGGTAATTACTGTTGTGTGTGTGTGTGTTGTATATTGCGACTTAAAAGGGATCTTGTGTGACTGATAGGTATCGTGAAGGGGTGTGGGAGGTGAAGAGTTGTCAGTCAGCCCCTGAGGAATCAGAGCGATGCTGAAATTATGCATTGTGGGAAGGAGAGAGTGATAGAGAGAGTCTGTGTTTGGAATGAAATACTGTAGTTTGCTACTTACTGGATACCGCACATTATGCACTGTATGCTGCCCACTACTTTAAAAAGTAGTAAGTCAAACATTAGGCAATTTGCCCCTTTCACAACCTCCCAGCACACACATGTATGCATCCATATGCTTATATTCATGAGTGCACTCAACAACAAAACTGACTTCATAAGGCCTATGTCACACATGCACACTCCAACAATGGTCCTCTGAAGTAGAGGTCACTCAGTATGTCAAGGAGCATGTGTGGCGTGATACCCCTTATTTATTCTCTCTGTTCACCACACGGTCGTCACAAAGCAGCCCATAATGGTGGCTGTGGGCCTGCATTTTAATGAGCCGTTATATGTAAGGTCTTCCTCAGAACGAGCTTGTTTTTCATAGGTCAAAGGTCATGATCCTTAGTATGCCGTGTGTTTACCAGCAGGCAATAGTGCGAGTTTCTGAGAAGGAACTGGAGGAGGGAGATTAACACACAATATCATTTGCTGCAGTTGATTTAAAGCCACACTTTCACAGATCTCCCCCACACACTTATCCCATATGGTGTCTTCACTGTTCAGTCAATGCCTTGCCTGACATATTGCAGAAGAGATCCACATTAGTGGAATTTATTCATTGTTTCAAGTGTTGTATTAATGGTTCACATTTTGCATTTCTTTGGGTTGGTTTTTAAAGGTAAAGTGTGTAATTTCTGCCCCACTAGCATCACCAAACGAATTAGCAAAAATAATGACGAAAATTGCTATTTGTTGGAAAAATAGATAGTTCTGCTCCACACTGATCCACTGGTTGAGCCAGTGTTGTTGTCGGGCTGGTCGGGATGATCAAACATCAGAGCCACAGAGTTTACACTTTTCAGGGAAATAAATTTACTAATAACTTACCTATACAGTAGTTGTGTGCATATTAAACTGGGATAGGAGAGTATTTTAACATCTATAAATTTACAAACCTTTAAAAGATTTCCAGAGTTTTGACGAATTTTCATGCTGCCTTCACAGCCCTCTGGGTCTAAGCCTACACCTTATTGAAGTGCTCCTCACATATAGTGGTGGAGTCACAGTATCTGATTGGGCTTTTACAGCTCTCCTGCTCTGTGCTAAATCACCTGCACCCGGCATATATTGCTGCAGCTTTACTGAGGCTGAGTTTGCATACACCAGCACAGATCAATAGCGAGAAATCATAATCCTTGCTGCTGTACTGCTCCATAAAGTGGCTTGTAAGTGTGGGTGCACGTGTGTGTGCTGGATATAGTGCTTCTTAAGGTGTGCGGTTTGCCCTCCATGTATCTCTTTCTTTTACCGTATGAACAACACACACTTAATCAGAGCAGCCGATTTTCTTTCGATCCTTTAGTGTGGTCCATGCAGTATGTGTGTGCTGTTGCCGGTGCATTGTTGTGCCCACATGATAATTGAATGTGCGCTCGGCCAGCATCCGTGCTAGCATTCCAGCTCACACTTTAATTAGTTTAGCTTTGTGTCTGCCGGCTTGGCCATCAGTTGCCAATCAATAGCACTCCGGAGAACAGAAGTGCTCAGTTGGAAAAAGATACATAAGTTAGCTGCACATACATAGCACTGCTCATGCGCCCGGGCCACATACCTTAGACAGCTTTACATGTGTCCTGTGTTGGTGCCTAAAGAGTGAACTAGCTTAATTGTACAGATAAATTAGGCCCATCAACCTGGTTTCATGTGTGCATGTCTATGTGTGTGTGTGTGTGTGTGTGTTTGCATGAGTAATAGAGGTGTGCGCAGTTATTACTGCTTAGTTATTGCCTTGCTCAAAAACAATGACTGGCAGGATGTTTCTCTATCGGAATTCAATGGCTGCTTTGTTTAAACCTGCTTATTCTTCATTCTTCACCTTTATGAGTTTTCCCATCCTCTAATCCCATTTACTTTCACAGTGGCTCATTTTGCTCCCTAACTTACTTAAATGCAGACCTAAATATCGACAAATTAGATTTTCACCAGCAGCATTTAAAGCAAATGTGTTGAAATAAGTTCAGTCCTTTGGCTCAGAGAAACCATTCGGGCTGTTATTGAATAAAAACGCATTGCACGAGCAAAACAATTATGCACTTTGCAGTAGAGTTCTAGAAACGATATGAGAGTGCACACTCATTCATCATATTTACGCAATTGAATAATTTCAGATTTTTACAGCGTATTATGGGTGCAGTTAAAAGCAGGAGAGGAGGAGGTAATTGTAAGGCCTGTCAGCATTAGTTAAGTGTGTGTAATGGCTGGGTATCACACACTAAATGGCAGTTGTAATATTTAGATCCTGTGCTCATTACCTCGTGATTTGCCTCCTGTGACCTGCAGCGCCAGGCTTGCGCTCTCTCTAATGAGGGATGAAAATTACCGCTTCAAGAAATGAAACACAATTTACTTAGAGGAAGGCGCAGCGTACAATGAAATTACTACAAACAACTCTGAAAAATTACCTCAATAATGCAGGATTGTGTTTATTACATTGGATGAGTGCAAAAAGTTCTTATTAGAAATATAATGGAGATAAAAGGAAAGATAATTTTAGAGTGTTATCGCATTAGCAGGCTTTACAAAATCAGGTGTGGAGCACAAATTTGTATGCAATATCTCAGAGCTATTTGATATTAATACTTTCTAAACAAAGAGTGTGGAAGATACAGGCAGAGTTGTTAAGTTCAACCTACTAATCTGCCTGCTTACTGGCTTTCTTTAGGCCTGTGATGGAATTTTATGAGGACTCTATTCACTCTGCTATAGGGTTGCATGGCATACGACTAACGAAATATCGTGATACCAAATAATTTAAATGGTACAATATCAACTTGTTGTTAATTTTTATGCAGCGTGTCCAATAGTATCCATTTGCAGAGTCACAGATCAGTGTGTTGAGTGTATAAACGACTATGAACTTCAAATATCTTTCAAAAATAAAAGTCTGAGAGCTTTATTCAACTTATTGCGTGAAATTGAAGACATTACGATAGAAAAATATTACTACTGTATAAAAGTGTAATATTCAAATAAGTTGCAAAAATACTAATATAATATTAAATGGTTAAATTATTAGTGTTATTATCTGTAAGCAATATCACATAAGCAAGTGTACTGAATATCAGCATGTTGCGATTCAGCCATGGCAGCCTTTTGCCTCAGGTAATCAGATTGTTTTCATTTAATATTTTCATTAATACTGTAAAGCTCTGTTGTGCATCTTTTATATATTTTATACATATATATATATATATATATATATATATATATATATATATATATATATATATATATATATATTGTTGAAAAGTAATTTAATAAAAATCTGATTTCTGTTTATTAATATCGAGTTAGTATCAATACCGAGGTACCAGGCAAAATTCTGGAATCGGATTAACCTAACTCTGCTGCTTCTTAACTATGCATCCACGGCCCTTAACAATTTTTAATCCATGTCTGTTAGTTATGATGTCATATTTATGCTAGGGTACTCATAAAAGTTAACAACATTTAGAAGATTTCATATATACATTTGCCGTCTTTCTCTTTTGGGAAAACAACAAAAATATTTATTGGTCAATTTGGCCAACACAACTTTTTTCCAACTACTAGCAATAGCAAGTGTCTTTGGTTGCGCTAATGCTCAAACATTATTTCCATTCCATACATTTTTGTGAAGGAAGTGGCTTAAATGTATTTATTTTGTAAGTATATTTATAGCTTATGTTCAAGGTAAAAAAAAAAACATGTTATCAAGTGTGGTTTTACCAAGCTGTAATGCTAACTAAATACTATTGGCAATTTGATTAAATGGATGAACCCTCAATATGTCCCGCCCAAACTTCCTGTCTCAATTGGAAATACGTCAACATAGAAGAGAAAAAGTCCTCAATCCATTTCATGGGGTCTTCAAACATCCATCACTTTACACAAACACATAAATTAGCAGCGAGGAATGGGACTAGAGGATTGAATTAGGGCCAATTTTTGTGTTCAGAGTCTCGCTGGGATGACAATGGGCCTTATTCATGAAAATTTTGTAAATATACTAATGAATTGGGAGTAATTTCCATGTAAAATGGATCTCCCAAAAACTTTCCACCAAATTCACAAATGCTTCACATACCCTAGATTTGTTAGTAGGGCTTGTGTATGTTGGTGAATTCCAGATGTCCATTAATAGAGCGAGTGAGCACGTTCATTCAAAATTATCCCATGAGAATGCCATATATGGAAGGTTTCAGACTTGCTAGTAAATGAGAATAGGAATCTTCTAACATCTATGCGAACAGTAATAAAAGTTTAAAAAAAAATTAATAGAGTGCATTCATATTGTAAAATATTAATTTAACAAATATTCGCTTCTAAAAAGAAAGTGAGGAACTTACAGTCATCTTTGCTGTCACTTGTTCTTTTGTGAATTAAACAGTCCAAGAGGTCAATAAAAATGGTTTTACCTGAAGCTTTAGTGTAAAACATTTTCAGGAGGATGTCCACCACCTTCTCTGGAGAAACTTATCGAGGAAATACAAGACTGTTCAGTGATACTGTATACTTCCCTTGTAAGAGGTACAATCTTCAAAGAAATTGAAAGAAGGCCTGAAGTAGGTCTTTGACCAAAACACAGGCTTTATCTTTTCTCCCCTGTTGGATTGTTTACGCACCTGCCCAAGATGTGTTCTTTCATGGTTTTATCACGGACTATCAACTGAACGCAATTTACAGATGCCTATACTAAATATAATATAAATAATTGAGCTTATATCTGTAACAAGGTACAAGGGAAAGGAGGATGCAAGCACCGGCTTGACAATATAAATAATAATTTAATGATTAACAAAAAACACAAAAACATAAAACATACAGGGCAGCTGCCTGTAGCTCAATCTCTCTCTCTCTTGAACCACTGCCTCCGGCTGCCTTTATCCCTCTCGTCGGCTTGATTAGCCTGATTAGGGGCTGTGTGCGCATCATCTTGGCCTGGCCCGGCCCCGCCCACCTCCTTGCCCCACTCCTCCCTCCTTTCCTTCAGGCCGGGGAGCCCCCGTCATGATGAACCCCCTCCCCCCTTCCTTTCTGGGGGGCGTGCCTTTCCGGCCTTGTCTGCCTTCTGCCAGGTCTTCCCCACCTTCTTGGATCTGGGATGGAGACAAGGGGAGGGAAAAGAAACAAAAACAAACAAAATAAAATGAGAGGGAAAGGCCTACATGGAGCGACAGTGGGAGAAAGATAGGAGAAAGAGAGAAAAATGTACTCGCCGGTTCTCTGATATGCCGTAGCCTGGTTCTCGGTCACTCCTCCACCCTCTAGTAGATGACAGCCGGTCCTCCCCGGGTGGGCCAGAGGCAGTCCTCCGGCCCCTGGCGGACAGAATGCCCTCTCGCATTTGGTGGATGATAGGGGTTTCCTCCGCCCCTGGCAGCGGTTCTCCCGCTTCAGGCGGTCAGATGTGAGCCCCTCCCTGCTCGCGGACGGCGGTCTTCCCATTGACCCCACAGCATTTTAGCAGCCGGTAGGGGTCTCCTCCGCCCCTGGCAGTGGCCTGACCGACTACAGGCAGTCAATAAGGAGCCCCTCCTTCCCTCACGGTCGGCGGTCATTCCTCCACTTTCAGGCGGCCGGGCTCCTCCATCCCCCGGCAGATGGCCATGGCTGTTCCTTGGGGTGGATGGTAGTGGCGAGGACTTTACTACAGCACATCCCGCCTCCATCCCAGGTTTCGACACCAAAGTAACAAGGATTCAAGGGAAAGGAGGAGGCGAGAACCGACTTGATGATATAAATAATAATTTAATGATTTACAAAAAACACACAAAAATAAAAACATACATGGCAGCTGCCTGTAGCTCTCTCTCTGACTGCCGCCTCCAGCGGCCTTTATCCCTCTCGCCGGCTTGATTAGCCTGATTTGGGGCTGGGCATGCATCCTTGCCACAATATCATATAAAAAATTAATTATTTCCAGTCACGTTAGAGGGCTTTATTATAATTTTTTCTCTCGAGAAAATCATACGCAAACCCATGTCAAGAACTTTTGCTGGAAATAAGTAGAGCTGGGGAAAAAAAAATATTTTCAGATAAATGCAAGCAGCAAAGAAATATTTCTAAATAATAATAAAGAAAATTTTTTCTTTTAAGGTTAATTTAATACATTTAATTATTAGTTAATTTTTCATTACTTATTTAATTTTCCTTTTATCAAAATGTAGTCAAGGCAGTTTGCCTGAAAGAACACAACATGTTCTGATGTCTTACGCATGATTTACACAGGAGAAGGTGTAAAATTTGCTCATATCAACAACCGTTTTGAAAATATGAAAATTGTTATGAATCCAAGCATTTAGATCAGATTGCATTACAAACAATTTAAACAAAACATGTTCTGCTTGTGCTTCATGAATGAGGCCCATTGTGCATTATGTTGCATAAAACATACAGTCACTCCATGTGATGCAGTACACTCACAGTGGATACACCGATCCACTCAAACAGCCAAACATAAATACACACACACTTCTCCTTGCACAAGTGCCACTTGAGATTTCTATAGAGCATTCTGACTTCTAACAACAAGACTGAAAGCTGGAGGAATGGGAGTAGCAACAGAGTTTGTCGGTGTAAAAAGAAAGATGAGAAAAACAAAGGAGAGGGTGTGAGTGAGAGCTGGAAACGGCCCGGAGTGTTTGCATGGAGAATTCCATCAGCCACTCATTTCAACACAATGGCAAAACAGACTATTAAAGATGGAAATAGCATTTAAGAGAAAATAAGCAGAGAAATATGACATTGTCCTTTCTCCTGAAGCTAATATAATAGTGACACTCCTGTTCTATTGTGTGCTTGCTGCTGTGAGGATCTAAGTTAAGCCACGATGGCTCTCCACCCCTGTGCTCTCCACACCCTAATGTCGGAAATAAGTAAAGTCTTGGAGATTCATTAGAAAATTGAAAGGAATCAAGAGAGTTTGGGGGCTGGAAAACATCCCCTTAATAAGATGGCTGGTAACATAAAAGGAGCTCTCAGCCAAGGTCCTTTATTTTCAAAAACCAGTAGAGCCTTTGAAGAGGGCTTAGGAACAGAGCAAGGGAAGAGATGAAGAGAGGGAGCATCGGAGGAGAGGAAGAAGGGATATCCTTGGAGAACTATATCTGTCCCAGGAGGAAAGTGATGGAGGGGTGGATGTACGTGTTTTTGTAGTGCAGTCTCAACGTACTCGCCATGCTAGAGCATATGCACCTGTCACACAATGTGAGCTGTGTTCAATGCTTTGACAACACAGTGTGTGTGTGTGTGTGTGTGTGTGTGTGTGTGTGTGTGTGTGTGTGTGTGTGTGTGTGTGTGTGTGTGTGTGTGATTAACCTTGTGCTGGCTCTTTTGCCTGTCTGGCTCATGGCCGTTGGTGCGAGCCCATCTTTGCTGAGTCTCTCGTCTCATTCATATTTGATAGACACAGCCAGACCTAATCTGATAAAGTGCACTCCAGCCTTGTTTTCTGATGATCTTCTAAGTGGGATGTGCAAAGTGTATGGATGTGTGTGTTTATGATGAGTGTGTATGCAAGGGCATAGATTCGGTTTGAACGTTGAGGGGGTTGCAGCGTGAAGAATTTACTTGTTTCCAATAATCATGGTATAACTATCCTGTGGGTGGGGGGTTGGGGGGTGTACTTACTTTTTTATTATTTAGGGGGGTGTAGCGGATGGACTGGGGCAAAATCGATGTTGTTTTATAATTTACTATTGCAAGAACTTATCACTGTATGTGAAACCTGTAACTAGCCTCATCTATATTGCATTAGGACTGAAGCTCCCGCTTGGCACTGGACAACAGACCTTGTGAAGAGGTGGGGTGGGGGGTTGTCGACCTGCACACTCACCGGCTATAACAGCATGGCCTTCAGGAAGACACATACACACATGCAGAGAGAGAATCCAAGTGATGCCAGTCACACTTTTTGACTTGTCCAAGGTGACATATTATTAGAACTAAACACCTTCACTCCATATTTAAAAAACATAAATGCACACAGATGCGTTGCCACATCAGTGGCCGACAACGCATCTTTATGCATTTCCACCGATCAGTCTGCTGCATGCAGTTCTGCATAGAGTTTGGGAGGATGGGGCTCGGCTTCTGTTAGTGGCACCGTTTTGGCCATCTCAGGTATGGTTTTCGACTCTGGTTTCTCTCCTGGAGATAGTGCCTTGGGAGATTCCAGTCAGAACAGACATTTTGTCTGCATTTGGCACTCACGGCCAGACACGTGGATGTTATGGGTATGGCCCCTCAACGGGGAACACTTTTGAATTATGGGTTATCCACTACTCTCGTTGATATCATTCTGAATGCTAGAGCTCCATCAACTAGGAAGCTTTATACATTCAAGTGGCGTATTTTTGCTTCTTGGTTATATGAAGCGTAACTCAGCGTAGATGCTACACAAGCTACCCATACTCTCTAGCAGCTGCATAGGCTCGTGCCTTCATGCAGAAAATCTGATTCAATGGCGCGAAGCGAGCACCTTTATGGAGCCCATATCATAGCTCCCTAGGGGCATTGCTTAATGGTGCGATTGTATAAGGGCTTCAGACCACATGACACTCAGGACGTGTCCCAATGCGATTATGCAGCGTCTCATTCCCACTCACTAAACCGGGGTTACGCTTCACGGAACCGAGACATTCTGCTTATGGAAACACCTTGTTGATGAGAGAGGTCAATGGAGAATGGCCTGACTGGTTCGAACAGACAGAAAAGCTATGGTAACTCAGGTAACCACTCTGTACAATTGTAGAGATGTGCTACAACAGCAGAATACCACGTCGGGAACTTTAATAGTACCAAAGTGATCCTAATAAAGTGCTCAGTGAGTGTATATTGCAGGAGGAACTAGGATATCATTGATTGGGTTGGGTATTTTGACTTGGGCCAGTAAGATAACACCTAGTAGAAGACCCTAACAACCACCCAGAACACCTTAGTAACCATAAAGCAATACCCTCACAACCACACACAACACATTAGCACCCTGAGACCCACATTTTCTTAGCACCACCCACATATTCTTCACAATGTTATTTAAAAAAAGAAAAAATAAATTGTAATATGACTGCACTTTTACACTATATGATGTTGCTGTTCAACCACAATACTGTCCCAGTCCTCTGTACTAAATAATTTATAGCTCTGGCCTGAAAATGCAATTGCAGTTATTTCATTTTTAGAATCATATATATGGGGGATAATATTTTTTGGAAGCTCTTTCTCTGAGAATTCTTTCTCATTCTCAGTTTCTGCTGTTCTGAAGACAACAGAGTGTGTCTCCCTCTTCTTCCTGCCAAATTCCTATATTTTATGTGTTTTTTGACTGTAATGAATATTAGCAATGCTTTGCAGTCTTCATTCTGTACCATGATACCTTTATTATGCATATAATGTACATTTAGCAATAACATTCAGCTAACTGTCTCATCATACTAACAAATGTAAATTCATAAAAAGTAAATTGAAGCAGAATCAAAGCATTTCATTTGGAAAATGTTTATTATTTATTTTTCCATTGTTTGATTAAAAACATTGATGTTGTATTGCTGTCATATTTTTGACAGGATGGGTTTGTAGATTGGGTTTATTAGGAAATTCTGTCTTCCCTTTATTAATGTAACAATTCAAGGAATGCATGGGAAAGGAGGAAGCTGGGACCAGATTGACAAACACATAGACATTTATTTCTTAAACATAACATAAAACAACTTAACGTGCTGCTTCCCCACAGAGCTCACACGCACAGCTCCTTGTGTCTCTCTCTCCCCGTCTGCCACTTTCTCCTCTCCTTAAATACTCCCACTGCCCCTCAATGGAACCCGAGACCGGTGTGGCATACAGGTGGAACTCATTCACCACTTGTCTTCCCGGCCTCGCTCTGCCCAGACTCCACTCAGCCCCAACCTACTCGCCACAATTAACAATCATAGATTACTCCCCCCTATCAACAAAGACCCCCCTCTCTCTTGTGCTCTCTCTCTCTCTCTCTGAGTGCAGTATTGATGAGGGAGGAGGCAGTGGTTGTCAGTGTTCTGGTGATTGGTGAACAGCATGTATATGGAGAGGTCAGGCAGGGCCCCTCTCACTACCCCTGCCAACCTACTACAACCCACTGAAAGAAAATCAATCCCATCATACCACAGACACATACAGTATCCCCTCCCTTTTCCCTCTCTTCCTTGCGTTCTTCACTTCTCTTTTATCCACACACACACACACACACACACACACACACACACACACACACACACACACACACACACACACACACAATCTTTATAAGATGTTGTGTTACTGGACTGCTTTTTATTAAGCCTACACCGTTCACATTTTCTTATACTTTTCCTTCTTAGACACTACATAACGGATTATGTAGTGTGTTTGTAAAAAACTGTCTTTGTCTTAATTCCCTTTAATACATTTTAGAACAAGTCTACATTTAGTATAAAGGCTGTATCTTTATGACCTATGTAGAATTCAAAATAGAATAAGTAATTTAGTACATAATGAGCAAAACAATGCAGGCTCTTCTGTTTGTTACGTTCATGTTTTTATGTTTAGTAGTTAGATTCAGTATTATATGAGATTTGCAAACACACACAAACTTGCTCTGCATCTTTATCATCCCCTGCAGTGATGAGTGTTGTCATGGCAACCTGCATCCAGCCAAAAAAAGGCTAATTAGCGTCTGAGCAGTTGATTGGTTTGCGGCAGTAATTAACTCAGGTGAGGTTAATTAGTTCCCATGAAACCAGCCAGTCTCTGCAACGCACACAGGGGAAAACAGCTGAAGGAAGAAAAAGAAACAAACATACACGTTTACATGCCGTTACTTTATTACTTGTGAAAGTTGGGGAGAATTTTAATATGCATGAGAAGGTCCCTTGTGAGAGCACGGGTGGGGAAATTCAGCCTCATTAATGGAAATGGAACAAACCTGAGCGAGGTACTCTCTCTATCAATAACACAGAGCTACTGCCACAGTTATACTGCCTTAAGTTGCTCTATCTGACACATGCACACACGTTAATGTGCACAGTTACAAACAAAATGTCATTTTTTTTTGTCTTTGTGCTTTTTTCCTCTGCTTCATACACCAGCGTTTTTTTTTTTTTATTATTGGCTCTGTTTTGTAATTTCAGCATGTGGTCTTTCTGCCTTGTCTGGTTCCATCCATCCATACATCCATACTTCCATACATCCATACATCCATACATCCATCTATCACCAATATTTACACATACAGTAACACACTGTAACAGTGCTACATGCATAACTGGGAGTACATGTTTGAGAAGTCTCCCAGGCGAGGCAAACCTGCGTAAAATTAGATGGAAAACATATACAGTTAACTCACACACTCTCAATTTCCTGCTCTTGTCACATTCCGTGAGGGTTGGAGGGATTGGACTGTCCAGTTTGTGCCATTATATAGCCGTGATGTCAGTGATGCTAAATTCCCTCTGGTGCAGGTCTAAGTTAGCAGAAGCAGGCGAAGAACTGGGGCTGTAAAATGAGATGGAAACATATCCAGTCGTTGTTTTCTCTTCCTTCCCATGTATTATAAATCCTGGAGAAATTTTTGTGTTGCTCTGAATGACACTGGCCATAGCTGAATAACAAACTGTGCGAGAATGTCCAACATCCTGTGTCCACCTCTCATTTCCTATTTTATACAAATCTGTAGCATGTTTAATTCTTAAACACACCACAGATACGACAGCCTTATTTACGGAACAATGTGGCACATGCGTTTGACTGATGGTAGACTGATGTTAGACTGAGAGAGACATTATCATAGCTTGTCACGTTGACATTGTTTATTAGCAATAACAAAGTACAACCACTATAGTATGGTTTCAGCTGCATGTTTTTAATGTGCATTTGACATAAATGATTTTGTAATGCAGAATAGCCACATTTGCTTATCGACTACTGTGACTAAAGAGTCCCCACTCCCTTAACGACTAGACAGAGTTTAATATAAACACATTGCCTGTCTGGGAAACAGCATGGCGTCGGGATATCTCCCTTGAGCTGTAATCCATACTGAAGTGTGTTATCTTTGATCAGCGCAACTTCATAAAGTCTTGAGAGGAGCACTCTTATAGTGAGACTGCTTTACAGCAAAACAGCAGCCTGAAAGATTGTCTCTCTCTTGTCCCTTCATCTCTCAAATGTTCTTATTGGAATGTATTGATGCTTTTTCACCTTTTAGTTTTGTAGGCCACTCAGAAAAGTTTTAAAGTAAAGTATATACTGTGAAAATAGCTTGCACATGCCAAGTTACAGAACAGTGGATTGATATTTTAGATAAGTATAATGTATTTTGTTTTAAAAAGAGAACAAAATAAACTGACAAGAGGAGGGTTTTGCATAGAGGAATGCCATAGAAGCCTCTTAGGCCCATCTACTGTATTTCTTTCTTTCTTTTTTTACAAAACCATATATAGAATTTGTACAATCAGATGTGCCGTCTATTTTTTTCTGCCCATCACTCTGATTTTCATTGTTGATTCTGTGTGTTGTTGCCAGAGATAATAATAATGGTCACGGGTGGGTTGTTGGGTCAGCTGAAGGCACTACTAAACAGTCCACTGTGTGTCCCTGTGGTGTCCACCCATCCTAAATATCTTTGGCACTTGTGTCTGCCAAAACACCTGCCTCCAGGTGTTCACACTGCTAAGCAATCAGAGTTCAGGCTACGGCCACAACAATAGCAGCTGTGGGAACAATGGGACCTGTTAATTCATAATGATGCAGGCTTCCTGAGAAACAAAAACAATCAGGTAAACACTAATTATCATGGAAAAACAGTGAGAAAAACAACTCATTTGTTGTTAGATGCTTCAAGGCTTCTTCAAAGAGCCTCAAGATACAAATATCAAATGAGAATGATACTTGAGTTTAGGCAATTGTCTCATTGTCAGTAATCAATGTTATCTTTGTGTAGACAAGGATTATATATAATTGGTTCTAGGGAACTCGCATAACAACCATTCCAAATCCCACATTATGCTTAAAACCATTTACAACGTCCATTATTTTTTTCAGCTCTTTTATTAGATGCATTTAGCATCTTTTGTTAGCTGCATAAAGCATTTAGCTGTATAACATGAGTAGGGAATAATTAGAGAGCAAAATATACACTTGACAAAATTATAGCCTGTATATATAGTTTGAACTGCAGCCAAATTGAAATGCATCAATAATGTCTGTATGCATGGCAGGATTTCAGAGATAGATAATGTGTTAGCACCTTGCAGGTTATATACTCTAGAAAGCCGTATGGTGTGTTTTACTGCTACATTGATCTTTGATTGTGAGACAGGACAATTTTAGTTCTGAAACCAAAGTGATCATACTTTATATTCAAAAAACACAAGTTTGCTGTACTTTGAAGTGAAACCACTCTCTTAGCATATTGGTACATGAGAGCCATTTGGCACACCTGCAAAGCTTCTTTTCTCATCTTTTGAGTTCGTAATACAAACGTGAATATATGGACTAATTTCTGCTGCATGCAAAAAAGAAAGCAGTTATATAATCATCTCCAGGTCTTTAGTGTTGGACATTTGGTGGCTGTGTTTAATTGAAGTTGAGTGGCTTTTGAAGTTGAAGTATGGAGAGGGCTGCTGATCTGAGGAAGTGAACAGAGCCTTCTCTGCATCTCCACGATGCTAATCTCGACCAGACTGTCGCGCCCTGCACTAACACATACGCCTGTCGCCAACTTCTCGCTCCTTTCTGCCCTCCCCCAATTCTATATCTCTCCACAATGTGGGGTTTATTGCTTGTGATATAACTTTAATGTTTCTACTAAACAAGCTTCCATTGGTCTCAATGGGCTGTTTGTTGATGAGGTAGAAGTAATTAGCTTAATGCCAATGAAGCAAGCAGATATTGAGGTCTGGATTGAGAAGGGAACCGGTGGTCAAAACTATAGTAATGAAGGCAAATAGCTGGTAATTTAGTTAGTCAATTGAGCATGTGTAGCTCTACCTAGGTACTTATACAATCATTGCATGCTCAAAGTTAAACAGAAAAGGGGTGATTCCAGCCACCCCTGTGCCTTGTTGATGTGGTACATTCCATCCCATACAGCTTACAACTTGGGATGCATTGGACAATGTTTTTTTTAAATTTATTTATTACTAGCCCTGCGTAGTAGTAAGGCTCAAGATATGAAATAATGTGTAATGCACACTATACTTAGTCATGACAAGGTTGTAAAAAATCTGTACCTATATGTTTTCTTTTTATTTTCTTTCAAATGAGACAGTGCTGAGGTGTTAGCCAAAGAGAGTAATATAAATGGACTCCATAGCAGTGGCAAGACTTTGATTCCATACAACCTGATGTGCTGTCTGTTACTGGTTTATGGAGGGGCAGACCTGCATTTTCAAATGAAATTATAAGTAAATGAGAGGCTAAAGGAATCAGCAGCAAAGTGGAAATGAGCCCAGACCTCATGTTTTAGCAGCGTAAAGAGCTCCATTGCTGCTGCTGAATGCATAAACAGCACACCATGGTCACTGGCATAGCTATTACAAACACACTCTACAGCCTCCAGCTATGTTAAACACATATAGACACATTCAATTAAACAACTGCCAAGCTGGTTCAAGGATTCTAATAGGCTAATGGTCCTTGTTTTGACTCTTACAGCGATGTCGTGGTCCACCATGTTTAGTGCTTGTGGTATATTTTATATATTGTGATTACTACTGTGAATGCTTTCACATTTTTGAATAATGGAAATGCATCTACAGCTGCACTTAATCAATTATGCATTAGCAGCATATTAATTGCCTGCCGAATGTTGCATGTATAACAAAATGTCACTGATTCACCTTGCCTAAGACGTGTTTGGTAAACAAGTGATACAAGTAGTGAATTATTAAGAATGAAAGAATTAAATAACAATCAAACAAGTGATCACAGATCGAACGGACAAAGGAACACATAAATGAATGGACAAATGATCACAGACATTGGTTACTGCAGTATAAATTAATGAATGAAGGTATTATGGAATGAACAAATGGTCATAGACACTAGTAATTGCACTGGTTTTTGCAGTAAATGCCAACTCTATGGTTGGAGCTTGGTGGGGTTGGGTCAGCTGATCTAGGCTTTGTGCTGCTGTTCTTTGCTCTTCTATCACTAACTACAATACCATCCAAGTGTTTTTTCATGACAAAAGGTGTAGCTCATTAAGACGTTTACCGAAAAGTTGATGTGTCAACATAATATTTTTCAGTTTAACTCTAGCACATAAACTCTATGTCAGTACTTCATTTTTCATGAAAAACTTGTTTGGAAACACTTTATTTTAGAGAGAATTTTTATTATTGCAAAAATATAGTGTCACATGACAGAATCGACCCCCAATCGTTAGCCTATGAATCGTTAATCGTGACGACAAGGTTTACATCTGAGAAAGTCAATTTATTGTACGTGAAGCATTTCCTCGCACTGTTATGGATTGGTCTTAATGGCATACCTGCACAGATCCGATGCTGCAAACACATCTGCGTCATGACACTTCCAGGAGTGCCAACACAAATATCTCATATCATGCACCCATCATCGACAAGTGCACGGGGAACCAACGAATGGCCACTCTTTTTGATTAATTTAATCACGGTACCATCCGTTTATTTATTAAAGTTTCTTTTCCACACCATTCAAAATAATAGACGGCAGTCTTGGAATTAGCCCACAATACAAAAAACATATCATTTCTATGTGCAAAGATGTTTTAACAAAAAATTTAAGACACAATACTAGGAGAAAAGCTTCAGTGTGCTTTTTTGGTTCACTAACATTTTGGCCAATTCTATAAAATTATTGTTTAGCTTACTTTTTTTTTTTTAAATGTAGTCAAAATATCATGTATAAAATTAAATAAATTACCAAACGAATAAAGCATTAAATAAAAAAAATGAATTACCAAATGAAAAATTATATTGTTAGGCCGTTATTCTTGCCTTTTCATGAATAACCATGATGGCTATGATGATTAGCTTTCGGGACGTAACCGTTGGAACCTGTGACAGCCGCAACATCAGGACCAATATTACAGTCCTATCAGAAGGGCAACTGTTCCTATTTGATTGCAATTCCTTGTCATCTGATTGCATTTATTTGTGAAATTGAAATGATAGCAAACTGGTTAATTTCAACGAATTATTTCAATACTCTCCC
Organism: Xyrauchen texanus; assembly: GCF_025860055.1. Lineage (NCBI taxonomy): Eukaryota > Metazoa > Chordata > Actinopteri > Cypriniformes > Catostomidae > Xyrauchen > Xyrauchen texanus. Next base: position 25,087,185 of record NC_068294.1, on the reverse strand, counting down.
CATTTTACCAAAACTTCAGGAGGGGGAAATTAGGGAGATCTGGGAGGTGAAAATTACACAATTAGTGATAAACACACATTTCTGTATGGAAACGGCTTAAGGGCAGATTTATTTAGCGATTAACCAAAACTTATGCGATAAAGTGTTTTTTAAGCATGAGGTCATCACCCACACCATTGTTATTTCTAAAAGGTCTGGTTTGAATGGAAACAAATTTCAGCAAATTTCGCCATTTTTTTTTAACACATTTTCAATTTGCCGATAACAAAACAGTGCAACATGTGGATGGAAACTAGGTAATGTAACCATAATCGTTTAATCTCTGTCTACTGTTGCCGTCAACATATACAAAGAGCCCAGACTCATTTGTTCGCCAAGTCTTTGTGTGTTTGTGTTTGTGTGCGTGTGTGTGTGTCACCAAGCCTGATATCTCTGTGTGATGAATTTGAGCTGTGTGGAGAGATATATGTAACTTTCTCGGAGACAGTATCCCCATTAAATCAGCACTGTTGCTGCTCCTCTGATGCTGCTCTCTGACCTAAACATGGCTCTCTGCAACAGCACAAAACTGCTAAAGATTGGTTGTGAGAAAGAGGCGAGACCAGAAGAGTGAGAGAGAGAGAGACAGACAGGGAGGTGAAAGGATGGACACTCTGACAGCGTCTGGACTCTGACATTTCTCTGCTTGGATAACCATCGCCCCTCTGTCCCTCCAGCCATGAAGGGAGGGGGAGCGGGGGGTGGCGTAATGTCAGTTGTCAATCAAGTTAGTCCCCACGCTGCTCTGGTTCCTGTGCGTGGCCTGTTTGAGAGACAGACAAAGAGGCCACCTTTCACCCCTGACCCCCCCCCAGCCCCCCCAACCACCACCACCACAACCAACCAACCTCTTGCCCCATTTGCAGCCTGAGGCTGGGCCAGAGGAGCTGAACCATCAGTTTTGTGGAGGGGAAATAGAGCACAGGTGGTTCGCTACATCTCTCTTCCTCTCTAAGATAGCTTGGCTTTTTACTAATGTGACTTTTAAACACCTGCTCTGTGCTATCCTACTGGCTCGTCCATTTTTTATGCAGTCTGTGTTTGCACAACAGGGCTCATGGCCTTCAGTTTGGATGTAATAAAGGACTTTAACTTTTCTGTGGTTATCAAACGGTGTTTATGTGATCTCTGCCTCTTCTTTCTCCTCGTTTTCTTCTCCTTTAGTCCAGAAACACTCTTCGTACAGTAAATATACAAATGCAGACATTGCAGGAACGCTGTCCCATTGTACACACAGTACCTACTGTGCAGTCTTCCATTACTTCCGTTACTTTGGTAGTAACGAACATCAAAACTCAAGAATGCCGATAGTTACCTTGAAGATTCTGTGCCATAAAACCAGATGTTTTATTAATGAGGTAACTAGCTTTAAACATGTCAAAAGTTTAACTAAATTTAACTTGCTCAGCAAGATTATCTTCAAATTGTTGCTCTGCCATGACAGTAGTTGGACTGAAAAGACAATTTTACCATGAAAGAAGACTCCCCTTGCGGCAATGGTGAGAGTGCAACACACACAGGGATGCAAAAACGTGGTATGCAACATATGCAACGTAAAGGGTCAGCAAACAAAGGTGTGCTGAATTGACCCAAAAGGAGGAACTTGGACTGAGAAACACTGAAGAGGTGCCATGTGCGAGGGGGTGCCAATGTTGTTTTGCATGCACCCCAGTAAATGGGCAATTGTGCCCCTGGTAGGCGCACATGCATTGGGTTATGAATTGTGTTCTGACACATTTCATGCTTATTGAATCAAGCTACTCTAACCCCACCCCAATAATGAGGTTGCTGCGCAAGTGGAGAATTGCAATGGAGATTGCTGTGCCATTTTATGGCTCTGGTTTAATTAAAGAGATATACTGTACCCATTCATTCTTAAGTAACTATATGCAAGTCTGTATCAAATTAGCTAATTATGGACTTTTATTTGATATTTTTTATATGTGTTAGCAGAAGGTGAGAGCCAGTCCTCTCAGAGGGTGAGTGGTTGCAAATTTGCTGCCCCAAAATCCTCACTGCTGGGAGAAGATGTGTTCTATTGAAGTCACACAAGAGCGAGGTGGGAAGGGCAGACCCTTTGGACGTATCAGAGCTGGAATGACAGATGGAGACAAAGAAAAGAAAGAATAAAGAGAGAGGGATGAGGTGGAGGAAGGTATCCTGCTGCGTCCTTCTGTCCGTCATACTGAGCGTGCCCAGCGCTGCAAACAGCAGGACCTTAATCTGATGGTTTGTGCCTGTATTTGTGAGTGTGGCTGTCTACTCTTGTTCAGGTCAAAGCAGTGAGACCCAGAGTGGATGAAAGGGGTGGAATGGATGTCATGCAGCCCACATGGGTGGTGGGGTCAGGGGGTAGGGCTCTGGCCTGCTGGGAAGCTTTGATGGGTGGCACACTCTCCACTCCATTCCAGCCCCGGGCTCCCTGCAAAACCTACCAGGCTAGCTGGTTCGTTGAGTGAGCGGGGAGGGTGGTGCTCTGCTGTCTTTTGTTTTGACCTCAGGCATGTCGAAGCTGTTTCCAATTACACCCTTGGATCGGGTGGCGTGTATTTCTATGTGTTATATGGGATCATAATTGACTATAACTGCACCCTCTTAACTTTAACCAGGTGTGCCGGCCAAGTTGGTGAGATTAAGCTTGCACTCCTACAGGCACACTTGAATGTGTGTGTGTGTGTAGTAAGTCATGCCAGGGTTAGACACTAGGATACTATTTGGCCCTGAAGGAATAGTAGGGAGATTGCCCGTGACTTATTGCCAGATCTTACTGCTCGGTGCATTGGGCTGAGTGAGTGCACATGTGGCAGGGTTGCTGGCCCCTGTGTATGTTCAAGAGTCATGTCTGTGGGTACGGTTGAGCTTTACGAGCTGTGTTAAGTTGTTGTTGTATATTTGTGTTAGTCATGCTCTCCTGAGGCACAGCACTGCTTAGCCCAGTGTAGCAGCCGTAACCACAGCCATTTTTCCAAGCCAGCACATGAGGTCTCAGCGGAATCGTTGCCGTACGATACAGCGAAAGTAACAACATGTGGACGTGCATCCACCTGCAACAGGAGCAGAAAGCTGCCCCACCCCCTCTTAGCTAAAAAAAAGCCCTATTTACTGGCCTGACAAAAGCATAAAAAGGCCAGTATACACCAAAACACAGAAGTTTGCATCAGGAGTGTGGCGAGAGTGGAGATTGATGGCCCATTGAAGTGCCACTCAAAGAAAGAAAGCAGTTATGTTGAACCAGTATAGTGTTTCAGAGTTCACCCCGGGCTAAAGCCGAGACAAGTACACGCCGAGCGAGGGCAGCCTAGGTCAGCCTGCAACCGAAGACATCCAGGTTTCCATCAATCTCACAATTCTTACTTAACAGTACACAAAATCTTACCACATGAAGAGGAAAACAAAGGGAAACGCTGAAAACAATGAGACCGTCATGAAACCAGAGAAGTAGCCATTGCATTCGCTTATTTAGTTACACAATCGGAACAAATGCATGAGGTGGTCAGAACAGAGAAATGCTTTGGCTCTGAGTGTTCTCGTGTATACTATGTGTAGGTTGCTGAGGGTCGAACAAAAAGAAGAGAAGAGAGAATGAAGTCATTGTGTTAGGCAGGCTGGTGTTGAGTGTTCAACAGAGAAAGAGAGAGTCTGGGTGAAGAGCCGCCAAGAAGGACTCTATAGGCTGAGTATAGAACAAACACATCTCTACGAAAGCTGATGGACTGAGCTATCACTTTCAACAAGCTCATACTGTCACTTCATTATGTGTCCCGTACTCGTTAACTAAGAATGGAGAACGGGGGTTGCGGGGGCAGGCAAACAGGAAGAGAGTAAAACAGTGAACAATACAGCGATGGCTGGACGTTTTTCATGATGGATTGCATATACTGTAATGGGCACAATATGTGACTCTTTCAGGGAAGTAAAACAAATGTTTTTGTTGTTTTTTCAAAACGCTGAATGATTCAGCTTCAGTTGTTTGCGTAATTCAATGATCCAGCACTCTCATAAATAATTAGTTCTAATGTGCTTTTTGGACATTTGACAGGGTGATTGGGAGGAGACATGAAGCTTGATGAGTGGTGTGTGTTTGGGGGAGGATTGATTATTTTTTATTTTTTTTATTTTAATTATACGATATGTGTTATACAGATGGTTATAAAGCTAGCACATTGAGTGCTGCAGTTATAGGAAAAGTGAGCATCACTCAGCATTGAAATGCATGCTCTGATTCCTTGCTAATTAAAGCAGCAACTTCAGAAATGCCATAATAACCATTAATTAGGGGGCTGCTATTTTCAACATAATTTGCTAATTAGTCAGAAACAAAGCACAGTGGATGCGACTAATTATTGTTGGGTTGGAGGGATATACACGTGTGACTTGTATGAAAACACACTGCATTTTATGGGGTGTGACTCAGGACCTGACTGGGTCGTAATAGCTAGTGGCTTGCAGTGGAGGGCCACCTTCCTCCCTTATATAAAATGCACTAAAACTTGGAGGACACTGGATCCAGTTTATTTGCCAACACTTGAAGTTGCAGGATTCACACATGAAACCACTCACACTAATAAGGATGTTATCAGCTTTACGCTGACCCTGGAATTGGACTGAGAGGGATGAAAATACCTCTCACCTGTGTCACTTCCTGCTGTGTGACCTAATCTCCTCAAAATCCCTTGAAGCCCACAGTCCTTACAAACTGCACAAAGGCTTGTACACATATTTCTACTTGTGTTTCTATATGTACATGTAGTGTATTCACTTAGTTTATGTTGTGCTGTGCACAAAAAAAAATATTATAAAAATAATGTTATCTTATTTTATAGCCTTAAAAAATAATTAATGTCTGAAATCTTTAGGGCCGTTAAAGACGCTCTTACTTGTTGTTATTTTGTTGCTATTAACTACTGTATGTTTAAATGAATTTCCTTTGATTGCCTGAGGGAGATTTCTTTAATATTCTTTGCAATTAAGAGCAGTTAAACTCACTTGTAGATATTCTATCCAAATTTGTCGCAATAAACAATCAAATCCATTCTAGTAATGACTAATTCACGAAGGAGATGTAAAAAGAGCAAGGGTGTAAAAAGTACTTGAAAATTATACTTAATTGAAAGTATGGATGCTTAGTGAAAATGTTACTCAGTTAAAAGGCAAAGTATCAAGCCAGAAACATACTTGAGTGAAAGAAAATACCACATTAATTTGTACTTAAGAATTAAAAAGGAAAAGTAACATTTTAGAATTTTTGATAATGTCCTTGGTGTATGGGAGACAAAGGAGACAATTCATCTTGTATGAATCCTTACTAACTCCACTAAAAGAAAATATTTCTCTAATGTAGGGCCTAGGGCTGGGTATTGATACAGATTTCCAGATTTAATTCTATTTGACATTGATTCATAGGGGTATATTTCAGTTATTATGTCCCTTTTGCTAAATATGAAATGAATAATCTCTCAGCTCTCAGCATTATACAGGGGACCTTCTAACTAGGTACATTAAGCAAAATATAGATTTTTTTGAATGATATTTTATTAGTTTAAAAAAATTGACAAATTTTAGCTTTTTTAAACTGAGCAAATCAATGTATTTAATCAATAAATATGATACTATTGTGCATATATTATATTTTTTACATGTGTATTGTTTAATTGCATAATTGCTACTATTCACAGGTATTTACATTGAGTTTTTGCAAATGTGCTAAAAACCGGTAATGTCTATTTAAGGAAACCCTGCATTTCTGTAAAGAGTGTCTGTAAATGAGCGCAAGCTAACGAGAGACACATAAGGCTTTATCTCATCAGTGCTATGCCTGGTTAGAATTAAATGTTTATTTTTTGTTGATTTTGATCAACAACTGACTATAAAGAAAGATTATTAAAAGAGACATTATTCAAGGACAAATAGGTTACACAGAACAACTATTACTCTCAACATGCAGTGAAAGGATCTTGCAGCTGAATAATCCACCACTCTACTACACAATCACTGGTGAGTGAGTGAAAACCAGCCAGTTGCTGGTTTTCAGTCAAATAAGTCAAATAATGCAATATTTTTAGTCAAATAATGCAATATTTGCAAATGTGAGTGATTTCCTCTCATTGTAGTGGAGGGTAGCACATAGAGTAAAATATCGATCCATGGCTTTTGAGAATCGATATTGAATTGAAAAAATTTTAATAAACAAATGAATTGAAACATCTATTTTATTGTCCATCTCTAGTAGAGGCACGGGTGCTCTTCCTCTGGTGACTGAGTCCTGTTCATCTATCTTCTTATGCCACTAACTGTTATAATTTGTCTCACGCACAAGTCAAGGTGCTGTGCGTTGTAGCAATTGATGAGACATGACATCACTTCTCAGTGACCAATGACCATGTTGTGGCCAATTACATTGTATGTTAAAATGGATTAAATAACATTTAACCTAAACTTGGCATCAGTGCAATTCAATTGGTTTGTTAGTATTAAGGTAAGACAGAAGGAAATGATCTGCAAAAATGGAACACATTTTTCAAGTCTAAATAAAATTGTAAGGAGTAAATAGTTATATTTTTTTTGAAAATTTATTTTTGGCTTTGGATGGTTTACGAGGAATTATTTTATGTTACAAACTGGTAATTACGAGGGTATTATGCTATAAATGTGGTTTATGAGGATATTTCTAGTGTCCCCATATCAAATCACTTAAAAAACTTAATAAACAATGTTTTTTGGAAAATGCAGAAAGTTCTTTTGTGAGTGTTTTTCTCTTTAGGGGTAGGTTTAGGGGATAGTATCTATAGTTCATACAGTATAAAAAATAATTTTGTCTATAGAGAGTCCTCATAATGATAGCCGCACCAACGTGTGTGTGTGTGTGTGTGTGTGTGTGTGTGTGTGTGTGTGTGTGTGTGTGTTTGCCTTCAGCACTGGTGTTTCCTAAAAGGATGAGTTCTAGAGGAAGTTTTGGTTTCCTTATGTCAGTGAGTGTGTGTGTTTGTGTGTGTGTGTGTGTGTTGCTGGTCTATCCCACATCAGAGAGGGGCACAGACAATGGTGCTGCCGGGCCCTGGGGCCATTACTCTGCTCCAGATCCTATTCACTGCTATCATTGTCTCCCTGTATGAGTCTACAGTATGCACATTGAGTCCTCAACAGAGGTGAGGGAGTAAAGGGTTTAGAGGGCTGCTCACAGTGTAATTGAGTGTTCACATGTGTTTCTGTAAGTACAGTTTTACCACTCTCAGAAGCAAAGGTCATAGGTCATTTCTGCAGTGTAGCTTCCAGATACAATGTAGACATGCTATTTACTCCATTATTATTTTTTATTAAAATGTTTAAAAAAAGTTTTTAAATTAAAAATATATGATCTCTATGTTAAATTATGTTAAATCTTGGTGATGAACAAATAGCTTTCGGATATGTTATGCATTCATGTTCAGGTTAAGAATGTTTTGGAGTGTATTTTTGTATGTATGCTTGAAAGTTTTCTAACATTGTCTTTTATTTGTATTTTTCCCTAATGCTGTTCCTCCTCTGTGCTGTCTTCAAACAGGTAAAAAAAGCTTTATTTAACAGACATTTTTGTATTTGTGAATGTAAGTGTGGGGGTGTGTGTGAAAAAAATGTATGCACTAGTCCTCACTAATTTAGACCATTAGAATATCACACATTCTCCAGACCCCAATCTACTCCTGGCCTTTATTGATTCTTGGCCTGTTCAGACATTTATCTAATTTCATCCCTATTACTTTAGCATCCCTCTCTACCCCTTTTCTTTCTTTCTTTCTTTCTTTCTTTCTTTCTTTCTTTCTTTCTTTCTTTCTTTCTTTCTTTCTTTCTCATGCACTCTTTTGGAGAGACCTTTACTTATATTGGCTAATGACTTCCAAATACTTCATCAGCATGTAGCCTTAACCTTGCTCTTGTTTCCAAACACCATAACAGCTCTAATTAACTGCTTCCCCCTTCTGTTTCACCTAACTCAACGCACACACATACACATACGCATACAAACAAATGCACACCCTCTCTAAGCCAGTTTCTTTCCTTTTCTGCTGAGTTCTTTGCCCGGTTTTAGTGCTACAAATGGAATATATATTTTTAAGAGCTTTGTGTGGATGGATGATATTAACCCCACTGGTCATAAGCACAGCAGCTCTTGTTTATTAAAGTGCTTACGGCAGTTTTTAGTCAAGGACTAGTGCACAAGCAGCAACATACGTATATATTCTAAAAGTTTGTCTCAGCAGATTTACACATCGAGGCTGCCCAAAAACCATTCATAACATGTGTTGCTTCTCACTGCCAGTCTGATATGTGGCATTTATTTACATAATTAACTTTTGATCTTTTACCCGGTACTTGCCCCTCAAGTCAACGTAGAGTGGTGTGAAAGGGAGAGTGTATCGTTGGCAAGTTCAAGGATTATCTCTCCTCATTTGATAAACAGATCTCAGGATTCAGCCTCTAAAATCCTGCAGTCCTGCTGAGAAGCAACCTGACCTCATAAGTTTATTCATTTCATTTTTTTCAATTAATTATTCATTATGGTTTCTGATGTCTGACCCAGTGGCGTGCTTGAAACAAGACCTATATTCTTTCCTTTAGCCTCTGTACGAAAATCTAACAGCCCGCTGAACTTGAAAAGTGTGCCATCATCTCGTTAATCAAATTACTTACGAACCGAAATTGACAGTTTTCATTAATTATAAAGGATTATTCTAATTGCGATTCAAATTTATTCATTTAGAACAGACGGCATTCAGTAATATTTCAGCAAATTTACATATTAAATGGAGAGGGTGGTTGATTAAGTATGGTAATGTATGCGCCATGCCTTATTTTGTTTCTGGTGGGCCATATGTGGCACAGTGGCTGGGGCAGGTGAAGGCTCCAGAACGTGTTTAATTTGTTTGACAAACACGGAAGGGGACACAACACGTCCTCTGGCACCCTGCGCTCCACTCGGCCCTGTGACCCTCACCTCCCGCTGCCCCCACCTTTACCTTTATCTTCTACTCTGCTGTGCAGAGAGCCACTCAGACACTGTCTGAATAAGTATGGCTTTTCCGCATCAAAGCAATCAGACCGTTTAACCAATAGCTTCCAACTGACTTCTTGAGATTTTTGTTTATTTCTTAAGATAACGTTTTTCCTTAAAGGGACAGTTCACCCACAAAAAAAAATTCTGTATACATTTAATCCCCCTTGTGTTTTTCAAACTCATGGCATTCTGAAACACAAAAAGGGGATGTTATGCTTAATATGAGCTTTAGTCACCGTTCACTTTCATTATATGGCAAAATGATGCAATGCAAGTGAATGGTTACTGAGGCTAACATTCTGCCTAAGATCCTGCTTTGTGTTTCATGGACAAAAAGAAAATCATATGGGTTTGGAACAGTATGATGGTAAGTTAATGATGACAGAATTTTCATGTTTGGTGAACTGTCCTTTTAAAAGTCCCTTTAGTAGTTTCAGTAGCAATGGTTGATATCTATTAAAGTGGCCACACTTTAATGTATACTCTTTCGAAACTGACTTGTTATTTCCAATTTTGCGATTCTTTAAATTGATTTTAATACTTTTATACAGTGCAGCTGTGCCTCATTTGTCCTTTCGTTCCAAATCCTTAAGGTTAAATCAAAGTCATTCTTTCTGGAATTTCTTTGCAACCTGATTTGTAACATTTTAATGGTTTATGAATACACAGCACGGGACTGCTCTACACCCATGCAAAGGCCATTGCTTTAGTGTAATTTAATACAATGGTTATAGCAACAAAAACAACAAAATGAGAAATAAAATGAGGATATCTATCAACACTATATGCATTTACACAATGTACCCTTGCCTGCACAGGAACTCTTTATCAAATTAAATATAGCTTGAGCACAATACTTTAAATTTAGACCATTTCTGTGTTTATACATCATCTTCAAATAAAGAAAAACTACACGCTCTGGCTGCTGTCATCCAATGTAAACACATTAGTGCAAATTTCAGTCTGGTAGCTCTAGTAGTGCAATCCAACTGCAATAAAGCATTATTAGATTCCTTAGCAGGGGTCAACCCCTCTGACAGGTCAACGGTTAACCTATAGCTTTACTGGGTACCTGCTCTTTTGTTCTGGGTGTCTATGGGTGCTGGGCTACTTAAAAAGAAATAATCTAGAGCAGCTGCTGGTGCGTTTAATTAGCAGGGTGTGTGTGTGTGTGTGTGTGTGTGTGTGTGTGTGTGTGTGTGTGTGTGTGTGTGTGTGTGTGTGTGTGTGTTTATGCCTGTAATGATGCTTAAACAGATCCTTGGCTTAGAAGGCAAAGTATTGACAGTCTTTGAGCTGCCCAGTGACAGGACCATTCTTCATTACTTATGGCCCACAGGGAGAGGGGGGACCTACGCTTGGGTGGGGTGGTGTATTGGGTGGTAATGGGGTTTCAGGGCTTTGGCAGTGGTCCAGTGTTCAGCCCCTGGAGCCCCATGGTGGCACACCGAGTCGGGAGAGAGGCTTGGTGCGATTGCCATCACTTTGCCTGTCTCAGATTTATGAGGTTTACTTTAGAGAGGAAGTGTTTCAATCAGCCATGCTTGCCAAGCATGTCCATCACCCTGACAGCTAGTTATTTATGACATCATAGAATTAAATCCCGAGTACAGTGGATTGCACGCACACACATACAATATGCCAACTTCCAGGCTGAACTTTTTTTCAGTGGTACATAACCCCCCACTAGGCATATTGTTTTATGTACTACTGCACTACTGAAGTCCAATCATGCCAGGGAACCCCTTGTCAAACCCTGACCTCAGTTTCATATCTATGGCAAACTGGAAAAGCCTTTCCTTCGGTTTGGCCACAAACACAAATATGCAGACCTGAATGCTTGGCAAAAGCATTGCAAGCATACAGTCCTGATGTAAATTCTTGTGTTATTGTCGCTGTAACAAATCTTGGTACTCTAGGGGCAATGGAGATGTCTGCATTAAACGCAATGTGTTAAGGCCGCAACATACACTATGCAAGTATGGGAATGCAGACACTTTTAGCTATGCAAGCTCAATTTTGTGCACTGCTGCGTTCCAAAATGTGTCAGACCGCAAAAAAAAGTGTGTGACCGACTGTTAGATTTTTTTGCTTTCAAGCCAACTACAGTGGTGGCAGAGCACTAGTTTGAAGAGAATATTGCTGAGCAAGTAGGTCAAATTCAATATACACTCACTGGGAACTTTTCAACTGATTATCTAATCACCCAATCATGTGGCAGCAGTGCAATGCATAAAGTCATGCAGATATGGGTCAGGAGCTTCAGTTAATGTTCACATCAACCATCAGAATGGGGAATGTTTTTTTTGATCTCAGTGATTTTGACTGTGGCATGATTGTTGGTGCCAGACTACCTGGTTTGAGTATTTCTGTACCTGCTGATATCCTGTGAGTTTCAAGTACAACAATCTCTAGAGTTTACTTAGAATGGTGCCAACATTTTTTTTTTTAACCCAGTGAGCAGCAGCTCTGCGGAGGGAAACGCCTTGTTGATTAGTGAGGTCAACAGAGAGTTGCCAGACTGGTTTGTAAAAGGTTTGTTACTGTTACAGTAACGTAAGAATGCACGTTAAGCATGTTCAACTGAACCGCGTATTGACCAGGTGCTTGCATCTGCATACATGTACTCACGTAATGTATGTATATCTGGCATTATTATTCACTTAGCTACTGTAGCTTAAAAGATGCCAACTAACTTGCTAAAGTACTTGTTTTCATATTATTGTTATGCAATAATTGACTTGAAAGAGAAAACCTTAGAAGACCGTTTGTGCCAATCCTCACTTTAGTGCCCCTTTGTCAACCCTGAGAATGCAACTTGTGTTGCATAGCCTACTGATGTATTTTGTTAATTAAGTGAATCGTATTCATCAATTTGGTGTCTTTTCCCAAACATCCCTGAATGACAATGTTGCAGTTCGAATAAGATTATAGAATGTATTATTTTTCTTTTCAATTATATTAAAGAACAGAATTATCAAAGCTGTGGCAATATTCACAGGTGTGACACAGTAGGCTCCAGTACACAAAATTGGCCTTAAAAAGGGGCTGAAGATCTTTCACTCTAAAGGCCCTGGCATACTTCATTTTTCTGCGTTACAGATTGGATCGTGCCTGGTCAACCGTTGCCTTTAAAAGTATACTGTTTTGATTTCAAGCAAATACGAAAGCTGTTTCACTCATTCACACTACAACTGCTTTGTGATACTCATTTTGTGCAGTCAACGGCAGGTGCATATGATGACAATGTTCACAGATCAGGACTGTCCGCATGTCGAGAAAATCTGGGCCGCATGCAAACAGTCCGCGCAGACTATGCTAATGACGACATTTGCGATACTGTGTATGGAGCGATCAGCAATGCGGACAACCGAACTATACTTTGCCCTTAAGACTGTTCTATGTATCCAGGAGGCTGGGACTCCCACATTCTGCCTCCATCAATATGACATGATGAGTCCAGCACTGCCTTTGCACCCCTCCATTTTGTTCTGAGAAATATTTAAAGAAAACAGAGTGGAATTACCTGGCATTGGACAGGATTAGACAGAGAGCATGGTCTGATAAATTTTTTAGTGCAATGAGATGTTGTGGCTGAATAAAACATTGCTTTTTAAATAGACATGGTTGAACATGGAAGGTGTTTCCTGCGAGTCTGACTCTGGAGCCATTGACAGCTACACGCTCGTGTCATTTGCAACCACAGCGACTTACTATACAGTTCAGTTTAGTCTTTCTTGGTGCAGTACTGTATAACACTCTTTCTTACCGTTTTCACATCATATTTGGTGTCAACCTCCCTTATATCATCCAGTACAGGTTGGCAGCCTGTCTGAGCATGTTTCATGTGTGCCGGAGAAGTGTGTGTGTGTGTGTGTGTGTGTGTGTTGCGCTGGTTGTCCTCTGTGACATATTAAACAGTGCCCTATGTGTGAGTTCAGAGACCCAACCTCACTCTCTCACATGGCATTAGCATGCCAACATGCCCTCTCACACCTTACGCCCTCACAACTGGTACACGTGTCCAACATGATTCAACACAACAGACCGGTATGCCCTACCTCTGTCTCTCTCTCTCTCTCTCTCTCTCTCTCTCTCACTCTCTCTCTCTCTCTCTCTCTCTCTCTCACTCTAAATTCAATTCATTTGAGCTTTATTGGCCTGATCGTATACAATGTACGTTGCTAAAGCATTCATAAAAAAAATATATATTATAATTATTACATATATAAAAAGTCAAAAAATTAAATATTATTATTATTATAATTAATAAAAACCATACAGGTATGTGCACAAATTATAAAGAAAAGTAACTACAGAGAACAATGAGTAACAGTAAATTAAACAGACACTTAATATTTAGTGAGGGGTCACCCACTCACCCTCAGATCATGACAAGAAGACACATACTCTGCTGCTAAATATACATTCAGCCTTCTCTCCAAGAGCATATGAGAGTTTCTCTATATTACTCAATCTGCTGAATTCAGGCAGCATCTTTTCTATGAGTGTAAAGTGTGTGTTTCTAATGCTCTCATGTTTAATGCACTCAGTGAGGAAGTGAAGTTCATCCTCTATGAGTGCAGAGTGAACACAGTCTGTTCTCTCTGGGTCTCCAGCTTTGTCTGTGCCGACCCGTCTCTACAGCCAGACTGTGCTCACTCACACAATACTTTGTCAAAAGCTTGCTGTTATAGTAGTCTTTAATTTTGGTCAGATATGATGGCATTTTATATTCTGTCTTAATTTTTTTGGAAATAGATAAATTTGTTTATTTCTTTGCCAGTTATGAATATATTCTTCTTGAGTAGTGTTTTGTATTTGTTTTAATTTTGCCTGAATTGAATTGATACATTTAGCTAGTGTTTGTCCACTAAATACTGTAAAGGGTCACTCTCTGTGTGCTGCTCTGTCTATAAATGCACAGTGAAGGTGATATTCTGGGGAAGAGTCTGATTGGTGGAACCAAAATTTACTGTCTCTCTTTTGAAAGTCAGTCAGAAGGAATCTGCCCAGTTTTGCCCTACAGCGCATTTATATGTTAGAAGTACTTCTGTGAACTCCTAGGATATTTTTACAGAATACAAGGTGGAAAGTTTCAATTGAACTTTTGTCCCAGGATTCATAATTTAGTTTATATTTAGGTCCCCTGATTTCACTGCCATACAGAATAATGGGTTTGATGACACTGTCAAATATTTTCAGCAACAGTATGGTTGGGGGGTACATTTAAATAATATTTTTCTTACAATGTAAAATTCCCTATGAGCCTTGTCTGTTAGGTCCTTTAACATGCTAAATTGTCCAGAAGCCGAGATTGTCAGACCTAAATAAGTGCAACTGATAACATGGCTAAGAATTTCTCCCCCTAATGTAAAAACAGATTTGTTGTTTTTAAAACAATTTTCCTTTTGAAAAATTATGACTTTAGACTTGTCCATGTTAATTGGAATGCAGACATTTTCTAGAACTGAGAGGCTTTCACGTAATCCCTCTTCAGTAGGTGAAAGCAGCTGTAGGTCATCTGAGTATAGAAAACATTTGATTTCTCTGTCCTCTAGATTGAGTCCAGGGCTAGAAGTGTTTTGAAGCATTGTGGCCAATTCATTTATATAAATATTAAATATAGTTGGGCTTAGACTGCAGCCTTGATGAACTCCCTTATTCTGGCTGAAATAATCAGTTATTTTGTTGTTTATTTTAATGCAACTTTTGTTGTCTTTGTACATGTCCTTTATTAAACAGTTTTAGGAAGAGTCTTATATGTGTGTGTGTGTGTGTGTGTGTGTATATATATATATATATATATATGTATGTGTGTGTGTGTGTGTGTGTGCGTGTGTGTGTGTGTGTGTGTGTGTATATACAACAGTCAGTTCCGGTCCTCAAATCTGATTGGAGAGATGTTCCATGAGCACTGATGTTCTGACAGGATCAGCACTCGGGCGCTTCACTGTGTGTGTATCACTCCGCTTGTATTCGTGCCATTCTAAACTAAGGTGTAAGAGCAGTATCTGTTAGGAGTGAAATTAAATATGTTAGCTAGCAGGTGGTGGCAAGAGATAATTTTTGTGTGTAATATGAGCCAGTTGGTGACATAAAAGTTAATCATTGTTTACATAGAACAGCGTTCCATGATCGCTCCTATTACCACTACATTACATAAGCTAGGACATTGTTTTAAATGGCTTTAAATGAACAATTTGAGGATTAAGGCTCATTGCAGCTGAGAGACACAAAGGACTGTTTGATTACAGAACTTGAGGCGCTTACCGAGTTTCCACATTGGATACACACTGTTTAAAAATGGCGGAGGACATCGCTGTTTCTATAGTGATCGACTCTTGTGCGGCTACCACGAATTAGGGAGAAATACCCCTGCTTGGACGCTATTTTTCCACTGAGAAAGCTTACCTACAGAACACAGCATACTGTATCTGCTTGGGAGTGGCAACAGGTGACACGCTCTGTCTCTCCATCTCTTTCTCTAACACACACACACACACACACACACACACACACATGGACACGCACACACCCATCAATCCATCCTTGTTTATCCAATAACTTGTTAGAAACAGCACAAGCCGTGATACTATTTCCGAATTGAACTTTTTGTATTACTAATGAAGGTTTGGATGCATCATTTGTTTTGAAGCAGCAACGGCAGGTTCTGATCCGTCGCGTAAGAAAGTAGTTCCATGCACAAATGCGTTTTTATGACCTTACTCGGTTTTTCCTAATGTTTTAAAATATTTGCATACAAAACCGTAGTGCACATTTTTTAATCAGAGCTTGGAGTTGCTTAAGTCTGGAGGTGGTGGTAAGGAGTGGTGTGGCCACTTGTAATGGAATTGACGTGTTGCAACTGGATGTACTGGCCATGTCTTCCGCAAGGTCCTCCTCATGATCTGAAGTTGATATTGCTGGAGAAAAAAAAATATTCGTAATGTATAAATGAGTATACAAATAAGAAGTCATTATTTATAGACAAATATCTGTGTGGCCATATTTAATCAAATAATCTAATAATATATGTATAGTGGAGAGCAAGTCACTGTCAACTTAGAATAACTTCCTTTTACCTTCATCTGTTGAGGCATCTTGTTGAGATGGACAAAGAAATTTAAGCAAAGCACCTTGAGAAAAAAACGAAAAGGTCGTGCAAGCACAGTCCACAAACACCAAATGGTTAAGATTTGTATGAAATAATTCACAAACAGCTAATGGCAACAACAACACTTTAGCCTATGTTAACATTTTGTTTACTGTAACATTTTTACAAGCAAATTCAATGAGATATATAAAATAACTAGGTTAGCTTGTTCTGTTGAAACTGTCACAGTAACAGATATAATATCTTCCAAATATGCATTAGTAACATCTTTGGAAGATATTATATCTGTTACTGTGACCGTTTCGACTGAACAAGCTAATCTAGTCTACTGACAAAGGAACTGTTGATAGCATCGTTGTTGTTAGCAATTGACAACCAAATCATTACGCTACTAATGGGAGAAATTAAACGCTTGGCATAATTAACTTATTCTATGCAAGGTTCTGTATACACAGTACAGCCATTGGCAAAAAAGAACATAGAATAGAATAGAATAGAATCCTTTATTTTGGTCACACATTATACACACAGTTTTTTGCATATATACAGTGAAATGTATTAGTTTTCACATATCCCAGCTAAGCTGGGGTCAGAGTGCAGGGTCAGCCATGATACGGTGCTTATGTTAGCATTTTATACACTTGTAAAAACAAATGTACAGAGATATATTAGCTATGGTTTATGCATCACACGTTTCTAGACAGAGTAAGATAGTCTACTGATTAACTAGCTGTCGTTACAATTGAACTGACAAATGACAACCACATTTTCTGATGTGTGGTGGGACAAATTACACCCCTTGACGTTACTCCTTCATTTAGTGTAACAGATTCTCACTTACCAGTGTCTTGTTTTTTCTTTTCTTCTTCCTCTTGCTTTCGTTTCCTTTTAATATGCCCGGACGGGTAAATCCGCTTCATGGTCCGAAATTTAACTGCTGCCCTGAAACTACGAAACTTCAACATTCTGGTAGCATGGGGGCCCCTGTAAGGGGGTTCCGGACGTGTCATTGCAGTGTCTTTTACCATCAAATATTTTAAGGGGGTTCCATGTTGTCGTTGCTGTGGTCCAATGTAATCAGCCGTCCTTCAGGGGGCCTCCTTCCAGCTCGGGGCCCCAGGCAATTGCCTGGGTTGCCTACCCCGGTACAACGTCTCTGGATGTAGCACCATATCACACTCTTGCTCGTGTGATATTACTATATGTATATGTGTATATGTATATATATATATATATATATATATATATATATATATATATATATATATATATATATATATATATATATATATTTTAATGTGCATACATACAGTTAGTGAATAAGACCCACTATCTGTTAGTGACCCCACTGTTACTCTGAGCTCTTACAGATGGCCCAAGCTCAGATAGCATCTGTCTCCTCCCATCCATCACAAGAGGCTGTTCTGTGCAGCTCCTCTGCAGGGGCCTGCGTGCTTGCCAGATCCTTCACTCTACCTCCCTGTGTGGGACTCAGGTACCAAACGCCGCCTGCTAGTCCACGGACACAAGCCTGGATGCCTGAGGGGGAGTAACCCAAGTCTCCATAGTCCAGAATAGGAGCTCAGGCCTGGCTGAGGGTTATTAATGGCCCCCCTCTTTGTGCCTCGGCCCCCAAGGCGTCTGCATCCATAGCTTCTGGCACGGGACACCATCTCATAAATCTCCTTAAATAATACAGCGCAGCAGCTAGGGGAAAGGGGTCACCACGGAAACAAGGCAGTCAGGCTGAGATGAAGTGTCAGTGATGCATGGCCTGTGCCCCCTGAAAGCAGGTAGCATTCCCCCCAACACACAAATGCTCACACAGAAGGAACGCATAGGGGAGGAGGGTATCGGGAGACTAAGAGTAGAGAATTTGAGTGCTAGTTGGAACTATGAGAGAGATTTTATCAGGATAATTAGATACATTTTCCCACTTCTCTGAAACTTCAATCCCGTTGAATCTATAATGAGATGCACATTCTGAAAGACCCTGGAGATGCTGAGGAGACCCCCGAAATCAGAGTGAAGGAGCTGCAGGTCGGAGCGAGTGGAGTGGCAGCTGAAAGCTGAACATGTGGTTTAAATTAACACCCTCCCTAGGGCTCAGGTAGACAGCAGGGGGAGTCAGGATCTGAGACTACCTTGTGATGATAGACACATCCGTCTGATTATTGTTCTTCTCTTGACACACATCACTTTCACATGCGCTGAAGAGTTCCCACGGTTTTTCAGCCTTATGCTTCAAAATGTTCCGCAATGCTGCCATGGTTGAAAACACCTTGATATGATATAAAAAATGCCACAATAAGTGATGAAAATTGCTCTTTCATGTGCTATCTAACATTTGATATATTTCATAATATTGTATTCTCTTTAGGTATGGATTTAGACACTGTTGTGACCATTTCAAATAATTGGCTCAATTTAAGTATTTGAGTAAACAACATGCTGTGTGTCATTTGTTAGAGAAGTAAAATGCATTCTTAATCGTAAAAATGCCATTTAAAAATCTATTCCAGGGGGCAAATATTGGCTTATTAAATAATAGCTGATATACTAGACCACCTAATATCTTTGTTTACTGTTTATATTATAATTACATTCTGGTTTTATTAGTCTGAAGAGTAAATTGACATGATCAAATCAAAATGAGCCGCACCTCTGCTAGGTTTTGATGTCTACCATTTGCTTTTGATTCAAGTGTTCACTAGCATTTACTAACTTCTCCCTACAAAAGCCTTGCTCTGAAGCAGCCTTCGGTGTCATGCTGCCACTTCCTCTCCCTCTCTATCCAGCACTTCGCTCAGGCTACGGAGCCTGTGCGCTGGAGCTTTGAACACTGAGAAGATTGTTATATATTAGTTTAATAAAGCCAGAGACAAATGAAGCCCCCCTGCCAAAGAGGACTGTGTTACACACACATCATGAACCAAATTAGTGTGGCAGCGCAACAGAGCAGTGTGTCACTTTTGTTGCTGAAGATGATTTGCATAGCGGAGCTCATTTCTCAGACAGATAAATCTGACGGCAAGCCGTGTCTTCCCGCCTGAAGTAAATAGTGTAAATAATAAAAGGGCCTGCCAGTGGAGCTTGAGGAATGACTTCATCCCAAGCTATTTATACAGTCTGTCAGAGGGGAACAAAAAGGAGCTGGGCAAGGAAAGCGAAGAGAATGGAGCCGCCATCTGATTGGATAAAAAACAGGCTGGCTAATGCTTTCTGGGTAATAGAGATGGAGTACCACTTGAGTGTTGTGTATGTGTAGTTGGGGGGAGGGAAGCTTTTAATTGAGAGGTGAGAAGGATGAGATCCCACAGGTTAACTTCATTCTTTAAGGGCCATTAATATGGATCAGATAAGGTTTGTAGTGCACTGCATCTCCAGTGTCACAGGGCATGCTCTATTAATCCTGGTGATAATATGGACTTCCTGTAATTACATTTAAGTTTATTATGTTATGTTGTTAATAAGGTATTTAAAATGGAGGTTAATGATGAAGAACTTTTGTTTTGGGTCATAGCTAAAAGCCCAATGCTAAGGGGCCTAAAGGCACTACTCCTGAGGGTACAAATGAACTGCACTAAAACTCTCTTTTCTACCTGTGAGTCTAGGATTCAAGTGCTCCCCAGCTAAAATGATTATCATTGAAGTTTTGTCTTGCATAGGCAGGTGCATTACAAGAGAGGGAATATATAGCCTTCATGACTAGTCCCAGACTGAATCT
Organism: Xyrauchen texanus; assembly: GCF_025860055.1. Taxonomy (NCBI): domain Eukaryota; kingdom Metazoa; phylum Chordata; class Actinopteri; order Cypriniformes; family Catostomidae; genus Xyrauchen; species Xyrauchen texanus. The sequence goes on along the minus strand of NC_068294.1, from coordinate 25,067,271 downwards.
GCAGACTGTTTCACATTCCCTGGTCTGATTTTGGGGAGACGCAGAATTCTGCTAAATTCCCCAATATGATCAAATGTTTATCACTGAGCTGAGAGAATTAACACAATCAAATTAGCCAAAATATTTAATAAACAAACATGCAAGGGTGAATGGTTGCCATTTGAGCTTTCTGTGGAATTCTGCATGCACAAGTTTTATGTCTGCCTGTTCATACCTAAAAGAGTCTCAGCCATTATTTTCTTTCTGAAAATTGAGGCATGTCCTGAGGGAGAGGAGTGTGTTATCTTGTGTGCACAGTCATTATCCTGCAAATATAAAAATAATTAGCATTTACCTGCTTAACTCAAATGCTTTGCTCCTTTAAATATCATTGAAAAGATACTACATCAACCCATTAAGTCCTTTGAAATGCTTGCATTCCTACATTATTTTCATTATTCTTCCATACTTTTTCCCTCCTGTATTAGTTAGTGCTGATTGTGCATGCATTTGTGTCTTTGAAAGTTTCTTTTAACCAGGCCAACTTGTTTAAAATGTATTTTAAACTGTAATATCATTAGACTAATTTTGGTTTCCCCATTTAGTAGCTATTTAGGATGTGCGTCATGTTTTTATAATTAGAGCTCTTGTCTCCCGGCTCCTTCTAACCCCTCCTCTATTAGCTCTTTAGTTTTATTATGATACGGTTTGTATCGCAGATCTAAAAAATGTCCCAGTGAGGATGCCGTATTGCTGGCAATTACCAAGATGTTTATTATACCTGGTGTAATCATTTTGGTCGCTACAGGGATTATTTAAAAGTTATTACTGCATTGATGTTTGCGCTTTGTAAGGTTGTGATTGTGCGTTTAATTTTACCAAAGTGACACATAAACCCCATCTTAATTTAATGGAAGTGAGAAAGTGAGATTATTAAAATATGACCGCATTGGCAGCACGGTGTATAATTATTTTGGTAAATTTGTGCTGGGAGGCACGATAGGGCAAACTGTACTCATTTGCAGGAGGCTAATTTAATAAAGCTCAACCCTCTTTATATGAAGGTTGAATGTTTTCCTATTTAACCCAATTGAAAACCACACCAATTTGCTGTACTAATATTTCCAGCACTAGTGGCTAATGATGCAAACTCTAAACAGCCCAGAACCGGTAATGAACGGAGATGCTAATGAAAAGGTGAGGACACCTCCAGCACTCTGCTGCGGTCATTCTCTATCTTGGACCAGTGAAAAATTCCTTCTCTTATCTTGCAGCCCATAATCCACCTCTTCTAATTAGGCCTTACATTCAGGCAGGATGAAAATCGTAATGCTCCTTATGAGATTGAAAGAGCAGGGTTCGACCAAGAGAGAAAGCGAGGGGGAGAGCAGTGAGGATGTAGAGGAGGGAAAGGGGTGGGGGAGAGACAACCATGTGTGTTACACTCTGCTGGTCACCTGTCAGCTGTCAAAGCAATTACAGCACCTCCTAGTGTAAAATGTTTAAAGTGCGCATTAGCATGTAGTGCAGTGGTATTCTGTCCCTGTGATCCTGTGAATCTGGCACTCGGAGGCAGCCCCCTGTGCCGCCACAAATCGCTGCAGACAGCGCACTGTTAAAATCAATATGCTGCAGTTTTGTTGCGCTTCCATCTGACTGTGCAATGTTGTCTAATATAATGTAAATAATAAATTATCAGGAGCGGATTACCAGGCAGCACAGACACTCCATCTCTGAGGCACCCACTGATATACATGCTCAATAGCACTAATAGTGTTTGAAAAATGCACAACTCTTTTTTTTTATTCACACACTTTCCTGAGGCATTTGAATACTCTATGACACCTGCAGTCAAACAAAATAACTGGATTAATTAAAGTTACATAGCATAAATTCTGACACACAATTAACAGCACAATTAATCCATATTGAAAGCAAAGATAGGGAGTAGATTGGTGGTTCTCAATTGGTTTTGCTCAAGGACACAGATTTTATGTCAGTTCATCAAGTGGCATATCAACACAAAGGAAGAAGTAGGCCTAAACAAAAAGTCCTTAAAAGTCCAAAAAACTCTTCCGTGGACCATAAAAGGAGATATTCAGCAAAATGTCAAAGCTGCTCTTTTCCATATAGTGAAAGTCAAAGTCTTTCTAGCAAGTCAGTCCAATGTCAGCCTTGTTTGCTCTCTGAATGCTCTCGGGAGGCGATTTCCAGTCATGACAGCGCAGCTCCTATCTACTTGAATGGAGAAAAACTGAAATCTCCAAAATGTTTGGTCAAGATTATGATCAAAGAACATATTTCAAATCAGTAGTAAAACCTGACAACATTAGTTTCATAAACTATACTTCTTTACCTCAGATTTAGCTAAAACATGAAATCCTGGCTTGTATAACTAATGCGCATGCACATTCTCTAGTTGAATGGCAGGCGATGTCTGTATCAAAAAGGTGATTGGCTCATTTACCTGTAAGGTAGGACTTACTTTTTACATCCATTGCCCATTGGCTGCCGTTGCATGTTCCAATTTCTTTCAATCATTTTAATAGAAGTGGCCCATCTCTTCTAAACATTCTCTGGTGAAAGTGGTTGGCGACCAGGTGCATTCTGTGGTTACCATTTACTTTCATTGTATAAGGAAAAAAACAGATTGTTCATTTTTAAAATGAACATGTAAGAAATTCTTAATACTACCATGATTTTCTTAAGCCCAAGAAAGAAAAAAAAAATATTGATGGCAATAACAAAAGGTGTGGGAAGCATTCTCTCCTCCCTTTTAAAAGTTGAGTAGTTATGTTGCTATCGTAATCATACTCAGTATGTGGTTAGTCGCATTTTTCTTTCCATTTTGCATTGTTTTTCCATTGTTTTGTCCACGTCTCTTTCAAAACATGACCCACCAGTTGAGAACCAGTAGAGTAGTTTCTCTGCAGGTAGACAGCCAACTTTACATCCAGATCTGATGACTTGAGTTAATTTAGGACATTTTACTTAATTACATTTCAAGTCAAAAAGCTCTCAGCACTTTTACAAGTCTTTCTCTGAGAGCTGCCATTTTTAACTGGTAAAATGCAGTGTGCACCCCTTTGTTGTGTGTTAAAAGAGTGATTAGGTTTTATTTGGACACACTGGATAAAAAGAGACAGAGGTAGGAAGCGAGTGTGCTCTAATTATGTCAGTGGAAGCCAAAAGAATCACACTTGCTCTCTGTGAAAAGGTCCCTCTGTCCTTTGCGTCCCATTTGCGGGTGACTAGATGAGACAGGTTAAGGCAAGAAGAAGTGGTAGCTGTCAATACACCTCCCTCTCTCTCCTTCTTTCTGATGCCATGAATTATTTGTAAGAGCAGGCGATGACAAAAGGATGTCGTTCTCCCTCAAAGCCTCACCTGCTGTCCCATCACACCCACAGAGAGTTGATTCAATCAGACATGCGGGGGAGAACAACCCCCTCCTTTACATTTCTCTCTCTCCTCTGCTCTTTTCTGTGGCCTCATCATTTCTTTAAAAGGGCAGAGTAAAGATGAGTCTTCGTACACTAGCAAAGAGGTCAGTGGGTGACCCTCAGAGCCTTCACTTCCATGGTTCACATTTTCATGTTAAAGACTACAGTAGTCCTGTTTTTTTTCACAGTTCGTTTCCTTCAAGATGGGTCAGCTAACCTTAAAGGAAAATTTTGGGTTATTATCAACCTAATGTCACACTGATCTGAAAGTAGACCCATAACAATTAAACATTGCACTTGTTACACTTGACAACAGCTTCAACAATTGTGTTTAAAGGGATAGTTCACACATATTTATGTAATTTACTCACCCTGATATTGTTCCAATCCCGTATGACTATCTTTCTTCCAGGGAACACAAAATCTTCCTCAATCACCATTTAATTTAATTGTATAGAGAGAGAGAGGGAGAAAGAGAGAGAGAGAGAGCTTTTATAGTGAATGGTGACTGAGGCAACATCTCATGTCATTCTGGCTAACTTCTCCTTTTGTGTTCCATGGATCAAAGATGGTCATGTGGGTTTGGAAAAACATGAGGATTAGGGGGGGTGAATTAAACCTTTAACGCAGAATAAAATAGCTTTCAGTTCATTAGCGACATTAAAAGCAGTCTATAGATAGCTAGATAGGTCCGGTCACATGCTCATCTTATTGGCCAGTATGTTTTATAATTTCAAATAATATAAAAACATTTAATTAAAAACATTTAATTTCAAACATTTTGACTATCACTTAAAAAAAAAGATTCCTGTCCTCAAGCTCAGAGTCTTCACCAGTGTTAATAGCTCCATAGCATTGCATTATTTAAATTTAGGAGAAGCATTTTTTCCAAAGCAACTAAAAGTGCATTCAAGCTATTTTATCAATTTGTGATATATATGGAAAAGATTCACTTGTGATCTTACCCATGACCTTGATGTTGCTAGTGCCATGCTCTATCAGTTGTGCTACAGAATCATTATTTGTATACAGGAACTAATTCTGTTTGTGCTGAATATTTGTAGGGAATTCTTTCAAGTTTGCGAATAGGCTTTTAGCACAAAACTGGTATTTCTTTTCAAACCCCTCTGTTCAAAGTTCCTGTATCCAACCTGCTGATCACTAGTATACGTACAATCCAAAACTCATGTCACGACTAACTAAAAAGTAAACCACATAAGGATACCAGGAAGGGACATGATTTAACTTTCAACAGTGCACTGATTTGAGGTTTGCACTGAAATAATGTCTGTGGTGATCAAAAACTTTCCACACATGCAGTACAAAGACTTTAGGTTAAAAATAACCAAAAGTAGGCCTTTAATTTTATCCTGAATGTATATACTTATTATTCCTAACTGATCCAGTGTTGAGAAGAGAGAATTTAGGGGTGTATAAGTAACTAAGTGTTATTCTGCCCAGTTTGTTTGAGCCCTGTGGTAGTAAGTAACTGTGCTGTAAAGCTTCAGTCTTCATACAATAAGCAGGTGGTCTAATGATCCCACTGGCTGCTAACCCTCAGGCCTGATCTCTCCCTAACCCACCCCCCCCCCCCCCTTCCCACCCTTCCTCTCTTTCCATCCCTCCCTTCCTTCATCCCTGCCACATCTGCTGCCTCTCGCCAAAGGAAAAAAAATCAATCTCTCCATCATGAATTATTGAGGTGTTTGCCTACAGCCTCTGAAATATACAGAAGGGTGGTCTCTCTCTCTCTCTCCGTCCCTCTCTTTCTATCTATCTATCTCCTGTTCACACTTTCTCTCTTTCCTTGTAAATTTAGTGTAAGATATGTAAATTATGGACAACAGAATGAATTCAGTACACATTTCACTTATGTTAATACCACTGTTATGGCCTTGGATGCTTTATTTGTGCAGTTGCGCATGTTGGTTTGAAAACATTGTGTGGAAACCATACCATTGTTTTCTGTATATCCTTCTGAGCGGTGCAGTTAATTTGTGCTTTGTCTTGTGTACACTGCCCATGCATGGTACAGAGGCTGTTTACAGATAATATATCTGCATGTCCATTGCCCATAACTCTGTATGATTAGCTTAAACTGAGGTCATTGTGTAATTTGTTATCAATTAGCAAATTACTGCTATTAAAGCTGAGACGCCAGTATTTAATGTGTAAGTCTGACCATAGATGGACGAAACTTAGATTAGGAGAAAATATCTTCTTCCTCTCTCTTTCTCTCTCTCACCCTCTAGCTAGAAACCCTTGCAACTGAACTGATATCTGCTGATGTCTGTATTATCACACCATTTACTGCTGTATACTGCTGATCTGCGCCTACTCTACCCTCGCACACTTCTCCATTGGCACTTGTAAACATTCAATAGCTTTAGCTGCAATGATTACATTAAATCAGGCAGTTGTCAGATGACAATCATTATCCCTCCTCCGGTGGCAGTGGCTGATTGACAGCTCCCCAAAAGCCATGTGTGGTGGCTGCACATCATTGCCTGGCTTCAGCTATCAATTACAGGCTTGAATTTGAAACATTTATTATGTAAAATAATTCTTCCGTCTGCACTGCACTCGTCTCCTGGGTCTAGTCCCGCTGTCTGATGTGAAATTTTTCTCCTCGCTATCCTCTTTCACATTTGCCGTCTCTCTCTCCCTCTTTCACTCTCTCAACTCTTTGTTGTTATTTCACAGAGTGTGTGTCTTGCATGCATTGCTCTTAAATCGACACAGCCCATGAGGTAATGACATAAGAAGGGAATGAATTGTCAGAAAGCGGATACACAGGTGTTACGGTGTTGAGTAAACACAACAGTTCAAAACAATGACTGTGTACACTGTGTCAGTGCTCAAGAGTGTCAGTAAGGGAAACAGGCCTCATTAATTGTTGAACTCTCTCCAGAGTCAGTCTCTAATATACTGTGATCCTTTAATGTACAGCATAGAACATTAGAGGATGGACAGACAGACAGACGAACAGATAGATAGATTTTATAAAATATTTTTTTATGTTTCCAGAAGTGTTGATTATTCCTGTGTCCTGAGACGTTACAGATATTACATCAGAAATAATAAATAGCATACATAATTCTGATTCAAAGTAATGGCCAGCATCATCCAATCATTGTCAACCATGTTAAAATTTGCATGACAAATTCTGAATCTATGTAATCTGAATCTGTGATTACCATTGTCCCATGTCTGCCAAACATGTTGAGTGGTCCAAAACTCATCTGCAGCCTGAAACTTTTGAAAACTTTTCTGAAAAATGTTGACCAGATGTAAGCAGTGAATGCCTTTATCTGCATAGGAAAGTTATAGGGTGCCCCCTTGCTCCCAAATTAAGAAATGGCTTAACCTCCAGTGTGCTGTCTGTCTGCACTGGTCTCAGAACAGTTTGAAATGCACATAATTTTTATCCAAAGCCTCACTGAAGGCAATATTTTCTAGCTTTTGGAATCATCCATTGATCCTCAATGTGATAATGCACAGTGAATATAGGATATTTTAAGGAAATGGAGCCTACATTCCACGTACAGGGTGAAATCAACTCTTTCGCCATAAATAGATGACATTTTTAGAATGGCATATCAGATGAATCTAGAGACTACTCTTTTGACTCAAACAGGTTTCAAGCTGTTGCTTCGAGCTGCTCCCCCCACAACCTGACTTCGGATAAGTGGTTGAAGATGGATGGAAGGAGGTTTCAATGTAAAAACTCAATGAGGTTTCTTACCAGATGTAGTTTTGTTGCCGTTTCTCAAAGACCAACTCAGCTGAGATCGACGCCATGTTGTTTTGCCATATGACTTGGTGTGCCAAAAGTTTGACCTGTTAATGATATCCTAAAGTCTCCTGAACTAAGATCATTCGGTTTAAATGAAATTAAATTATGCATTGCCTAGAGCGAAACCAAAACGTAATGTCCACGCATGTGGACACAGCATCTCAGGAGGTTAAATGCACTGTAAGTAACTTTGGATAAAAGCATCTGCCAAGAAAAATGTGAATGTTTAATATAAAAATGTAAATCAATTAAATAATAAACTCTGATACTTTGTCTAAAGTACAGAATTGTGCAAAAGTTTTAGGCACTTAAGAGCATTTGTCTTAAGATGGTTATTTATATCTTCAGCTTTTGTGGGTCAATAGGATAAATACATTTTAGATTCCCAAACATTACTTTTGCAAATAGAAAAGATTAGAATAGAAGAACAGGGCTCTCTGCAAGAGATGGCATTGCCCCCACAAAGCGCCCACTGAACCATACCTGTCAACACTCCTGTTTTTCCCGAGAGTATCCAATATTTCACACCGATCTCCCATCCCCTCACGCTTTGTTATTTCTCCCAGGAAACTCCCTTAATTTGTATGGCCCAAACCTCATTATATGAATAATCACATCAATACATTATTCCAAGTTTATCCAGTTGCCAGATATTGTATAAAACACATCCTACTCACACAATCGACACATCATACAAATTTTAACCCATTTGTGACCTCAACCTGGCAACCTACAACCCAGTTGACCTGCTGATATCTGCGCAGGTAGTAAACACGGGAAGTTGAATCAAGCATCACTGGTAGATGGGAGGAGAAGATTCAGGTGGCGCTCCGGTGAAAAAAACTAAATATACATGTAAATTTAACAACAGCTGGATGGAAGAATTAAATTTCATATCTCGAAGCCATATCGATAATGCACACGCCTTTTGCAAAATGTGTCGCACTGATTTTAATATCAGACACGGTGGGAAAAATGACATTACTCAGCACATTAAATCACAATTTGTATGTATTTAGCCTACTTCTGCTAGGGATGGGCGGATCGATACAGAAGTACCGATACTTCCTATACTGACGTGATATCAAGAATATTGATACTCACATTAAAATATCGATTCTGAAGGTTTTTTTAACTAGTGATCTTATTATTTAGATAACATGAATATTAATGCATCTCATAAGCTTTGAAGTGGAAAATAATAATTATCTGAGCGAATTGTTGCATGGCACCAGAACTATTTTTTCTTCTGCTCATCGTGATGCGCAGAAATGCTAAGATACACTATCAGTCACTGACAGCTCTCACCCTGTCATTCATAGCACATGTTCAAAGAGTGAGCAGTGTTTTGTTGAGGTAATGACATCTGGAATTATTCACACCAAGTAATGACAAACCTAGATATGACATGTATTATAATTTATAATGGGCTTGTGTGACCATTTATGCAGGTTTATTTAAATTCAGGTGTTAAAACATTGGCAATGATCTTTAATCCTCGTTAATAAATGATACCCTCATGAAAACTACCCATGGATTTAATGTAGTAATATTGTATTAACCATGACTAGTAAGCTGTAGTAAACGTGTTCAGTAACCAAGGTTTTGATACAATTAACCATGGTTTTACTGCAGCTAATAGTAATTACTATTAATATTATAAATATAATTACTATTATTACTATTTACTAATAGTAACTGTATAATCATATTTATGGTTAATTTTGTGGATTTATGTGTTGCTTATACTTTTACATTTTTTTAAATATAAGTAATAATTTTATCAAAAAAATTTGTAACAATAAAATTCATTAGAGGTATCAGTATTAGTATCGATATTGGCAATTCTGGCCTTAAAGTACTTGGTATCGGATCGCCCATCCATAGCCCCCCACTCCGCACCCGCCCGCTCAGAGGTCTCCCAGATTTTGGTACCCAAATGTTGACGGGTATGCACTGGACGTCGAGTCAGTCTGGGATTACAAGAAGAGACCGAACCAATTGAGACGGCCTAAATAGATTGAAGAACTGTGGTGAATTCTCCGAGACGTTTGGAGCATCCTATCTGCCAACATCCAAGAACAATTCTCCTGGTGTATCTAGGAGAATTGGGGATGTTTTAAAGCAAAGGTGGTCACACTAAATATTAATTTATCTTTTTGTTTACTGGACTTTTGTATGAAGTTAATTAATAAATGAAAACTATTTATGTCATTATTTTTGAAGACATCCTCACTATGCAACATTTTTCAAAGTGCCTAAAACATTTGCACAGTACTGTAAATATAAAAATGTATAATAATTCTAAGCACCTACACAGAATACACAAGCTTAACAATGTAGCGCTAATAATAAATAATGCTACAAAAAAGTCACTCCAGGATTTGTATACAATGGAAGATTCAGAGCGAGGATTATTTTTCTCTCATGTAATGATAAAAGAATTCTCTTTGCTTGCTTGCCGTTTCTTCTTTCTCTCTCTTTATTTTTTTTTCTGGAAATACTTCTTCAGTTGCATTTGGCACCAAACACGCAGGCCAGTGCAGAAATCCAGCCATAAAAAATGGAGGGAGGAGGGAAAAATAAGACATCTGAAAGACCAGCTAAGCAAGCCAGTGATATTTCTTCTTTTTTTGTTCAGCCCAGGACAGATCTTTTAGAGATGTGTATTGTAAGCAATTTTAGAGCTGTCAGCACAACATGCCTACCAGTCTTAGTTTTGCCTGAAGGCGGCGAGAGGGGAAGGTTGCACTTCTTGAAGCTGTCAGATCGTTTTACTCGACTTTTATTCATATTTTATTCGCAGTATCTGTTCTTTGAAAAATTAAGAGGAAATTAGATTGTTCATGAAGGGAGTGTTACTGATGCATGTGTATATTTTTGAAGCATGAGCAATATGTTTTTTCTAGAAGGGGCTTATGTAGGCAGAGAGAGAAAGAGAGAGAAAGAGAGAGAGAGAGAGAGAAAGAGAGAGAGAGAGAAAGAGAGTGACTGACAAACAGAGGCTGAAACGGATGGCGAGATACAGGACTGTCCAGCTTTCAGAAGATTAGCCTGTCACTCATCAATGCGGTGTCGCCTTACTCAATTAGCCACAACTCAAACTCTGTGTTTTAAACAACTGCAACATTCCTATCATGCCCACACAGTAGAGGTAATGGAGAGCTGACTTGAGAAGACATCTGCCCTGCTCCCGTTAAAGAGAACCCACGCTGCTGTCTTACTGAGGCATTCCGGGAGATGGGAATTAAGATAAGATGGTGTAAGGTGAGGAGCGAGAAGGCAATAGCGAATAAAGAGAGATATCATGCCATACGGAATGCCACTTTGAGTGTTGCTTCATGGCAAGAATTGGCATCGGCTGTATCTCCCAGAAATGGACACATTTATATTTTCTCTCTCCCTCTCGCACTCTTATGGTCTGCGTTAGCCTTCATAAAATATTAATGTTGGTTGTGCTCAGTGCCATAATTGCCATCTCAGCCTCTGAATAATTGATGGCTGGTGCCGTTGACATGGTCTCATTTACTGAGAGTGTGGGTAATACCATACTCACACATGCCACATGCTCTAATGTCACACTGCCGCAGTTAGTGCTGACTCCAGATCAGTCGGTTTTCCTGTACGCCACCATCACTCATTTGTAACCACCCTCACATCAACAGTCAAATGCATTTAAATCAATAGTGGTAGCAACTTGGGCTAAAAGTATCATTGCAAACACGAGGAGCGATTTTATTTTATTTTATTTGATGTGCTTTTAGATGCAGCTCAAACACAACGTAGTAACATTTTTCATTTATTAAGGCGCTTTCTGCAATCGTAGCACTTTGAGTGGGTGTCTGATTGTAAAGACCACTTTTCTGCATGGATATATTCTAACAATTCAATTTGACATCTAGTGAAACATGCTTCATTTTTGGAAGGGAGAATAAAACAGAGGAGTGAATGGCTGGCTCTTCACCCTGCAGGAGAGTTAATTAGTGGGCCAGAGCACAGCGGCCCAGCCCGCAGACAGATGTGACCTCTAGACAGACTGAGGTCAAAGGTCAATTTGTTGATGATTACATTAACCCTGCCTACATCAACCCCATCATCCTTTCATAACTGCTGCTTTAATTCATCCCTCTCTCATCCATGCCAACATCTATATTCTCAAACTTTATTTTTCAATTTTATTTTGGGACTTTATTTTAGAGCACTTTCTTAATCGTGATTCTGGAAGACTCCAGCACTGCACATTTTGGATTCCTACCTTATCTAACACACTTGATCTACTGATTCGGTTTTTATTATGGACTAATACACTACAAAATAGTATGCCAAAAGCAGTATTTACAATAAGTAGGATGTCCGTTTTCATAAAACAGTAGGAAACAATGCCAGGATGAACTACTACTTCTGGGAACATTCTAAAGTGTGCAGTGGACACTTTACTATCTCATAATGACAAAGGAGCTCGGTTAGCATTAGAATCATAATACAAAATTCAAATAAAACAACTGCAAGTTCTATATATACCAAGAAAGTTGTTCCTTGTTGTAAAAGGGATAGTTCACCCAAAAATGAAAATTCTCTCATCATTTTTTTCATCCCAATTCCATCCCAGATGTGTATGACTTTCTTTCTTCTGCTGAACTCAAACAAAGATTTTTAGAAGCATATCTAAGCTCTGTAGGTCCATACAATGCAAGTGAATGAGAAGTACATTCTTAATTAAATGCACTTTATACTCTGACAGTATGTGAAATCAGATGCAGCTACTGTTTTAGAGGACAGTAGAGTCACACAGGACAGTTAATGAGAGCGAGGGGGAATGGAATCAGAACTTGACCCATGTCCGATCCAATACCTGATCCTTGTGAACCATCAGCTCATGAGCAATTGTTCTACCATCTGCACCACAGCTCTGACCAGTTAATTTTCATTAGACTTTCATTAGCAGCCTTGTCTGATGAGTCTAAAGGTACAATGTAACGGTTATTAAGTAGAGCAGTATGTATGACAGGTTAGGCTCTTTGCTCAGACTCCAACTTGTTCTACCCATCACACACTTGGAGCGCTGCCCTCTTCAGCACACTGACTGTGGTAATAGCCCTCTCTAATTGAAGTGCTCTTAGCTGTGCCATTTGCTATGAGCCGTCCAATCTCTTCTAAAAGCATTAGGTCCCTGTCCGAAGTGCCCTGCAGAGGGGACAGTGCACACTTTATTAAACATTACAAGTGTGATTACATGTCCCCTCCCTGTTCGGCAAGCATCAGAGTACTCTCAGTATTGCTAATGGAGCTAGGAGGTCAGGAAAGTCAAAGTGTATATACATTTCACATGTGGATGAGGGTCTCTAAAAAGTGAGCGTGTATGTGAATGTGGCGGTTTAGGAGACCATAAGGACAAATCCATAGAGCAGATGGAAAGAAAGACAAAGATTGGGGGGGGTCTTCCTAGAGTGAGGGCACCCAGAGTTTTGCAGGGGATTTTGGAGGACTATGAGAGCGTGATGTCAGCGATGGGGTTAAGTCCAGACTTATCTCGCACAAAGCAGGCAGAAAGAAAACGAGAGTGTGACAGAAGAAGGGGCAGGTCAACGGAGCTCAGATAGGGTCAGAAGCAGGAGGGAATCAGTGGGGAAGAAAGCCACAGCTTCGAGCTCTTAAATGATATTAGAGAGGAGGCCTGTAGGACTAATCTGTTAACCCAAACAACACTGTGGATTACACACATGTTCACAAACATATTTGTACCCACACACACATATTCACTGAGCAGTGAGATCTAGCTAAATCTGAACTATTTCATTTATACACATACATATAATGTGCTCTTTCCATTTGAAATTATACTGAATGCGTGAGAGAGAGATGACAATGAAAACGATGATGTAAAGAAACTGAAAATGTATTAATGTTGACGTGGTCAGTCTGTCCAGTAATCACAACTCTTAACAGGTTGTGGTGGCACACGACTGGCTCGTGACTGGTTGTGACTGTGACCAGTCTACTGAATGCTATCATAGGAGTTGTCCTTATGTATCTGAGTAATGATAGAAAGCTAATATAATAGTGGATAGATGGTGCAGACAGATGTGGGTCTCATCGAAAGCACTGTATTGAATGGGAAAACGATGAATATCAAAGACTGATTTTTTTTTTATGTTGTTTGCACTTTATCTGCAATATGTCAATAAGAAGTATGTCACTAAGTATGTCTCAGATTTCAATAAGATATTTAGCAGATGTCTTTGGGATGTTTAGGATTTAGAATGTTTGTAAAACTTTTTAAGATGTTTAGCAGATGTTATTTAGATAAAGATGCTTTAACAATAGTCGACCGATGTTGTTTCTTCAGTGGTTTATCTTTACTGTATTACATCTCATATCCATAACCAATGTAACAAAACTAGCTGCTTCACTGAATAACATATATTAAGGGTGCAGAGATCATTCTTCTATGGTTACTGCTGTATTCTGTCATAATTAACGCATTGTGTGGGGAAATCTCACACATCTGGATGCTGTTTGGAGTGACCCCTGACAACACTGTTCAGTCTATCTCTCTATGTCTCTCTCGAGCTCCTCATGCTTTCTTCTCTTTCTCTCAGCTGACATGCATGTTTCTGGCTTCTTGACAGATGGTCTGCTCTTAATTACCAAGACCATTTCATTGCTCTATATGTGTGTGTGTGCGTGTGTTGGCATGTAGCTCTAACCTTATGTACGCACAGAGTAGGAGGATGCAGTAAGGTTAATTCATCCCATGTGATGACACATAACATGCCTTTGTCAAAAGCTTCTTGAGCAAAATTCACGTACCTCATAGGCACCCTTATTCTGTGTATTTCCAGGTTTTTCTTGAAATTCTTCCTCAAATGCAACCAGAACTGCCTAAAGAATGCAGGAAACCCACGAGACATGCGTCGCTTTCAGGTAGGACTGTGTCCTTTCAACTGACACTTGCAAACAACTTTTTTTTTGAGGGAGTTGCAGAACTGCATTTTTAGCCATGTACATTGTTAATGGAGATGTTGGAACATATTTCAGATGTTGTACTTAGATGTTAACACTGGGAACACTTTATAATATCTTTAATTTATAACATTAAGATGTGTAATAAGTGTGTAATTTTTCACTCCTATCCCATCTTAATATGCAGAGACAGCTTTAAGTAAACCATTATTAGGTTGAATTCCTAAAAAAAAGTTGAAATACTGTGGCCTTGTGGTGCTAAAATCAACCAGCCTGACACCGCAATGTTGTTCCTACCGGTGGCGTAAGTTTAGGCCAGGACTATCTGTTATTTGACCAAAGGCAGGCAAGGAGAGTGTAGTGTAATGGGCTAAAGCACTGAACTGGTAAGCAGAAGGTTGTCAGTTCGATCCCCACAGCCACCACCATTGTGTCCTTGAGCAAGGCACTTAACTCCAGGTTGCTCTGGGGGGATTGTCCCTGTAATAAGTGAACTGTAAGTAGCTTTGGATAAAAGCATCTGCCAAATGCGTAAATGTAAACTAGAGTGAAGTATCAATATTTAACTATAATACATTTTCATATATATATATATATATATATATATATATATATATATATATATATATATATATATATATATATATATATATATATATATATATATATATATTATATGAAAATGTATTATAGTTAAATATTGATGTACACAAAGTACTATTTAAAAAAGCATTATTTAATGTTTTTGAAAAAGAAAAACGTGGAGTAGCAAATTTAACCCAGAATGTGGTTTCTTAACAGATAAATTGTGAAATACTGTACTAGAGAGTAGATAAAAAGAAATAGATGGAGAGGTGATACAGGAACAGTTAGAGAGAGAAAAATAAAGCTTCAATGGGATGAAGTGGCTGCCCAGAACGGATAATGCAAGCTGTGTTTGCCAATTTTCATCAAGCCTCTTCCTCTCTCGAGATCGAGAGACCTCTCAAAGCCTGAAAGCCATTTAAATAAGAGGCTCCTCAGTTGCTGGGGGATATCTCTAGTCTCTGTCTTCAGCTCTGTGTGTGTTTGGCACCCCACATTACAAGTTGAAAGCTGTTAGCCGCTGTCATTGTTCCAGGCTTTCTGGTGAAATGTGCCTGTATGTCAATTTATCAGTCAGCAGTTACTCACACAAATACACTAGCTCTGTTCCAAAACCTTGTGTGCTGTCTCTCTGCCTACATAGATAGCTATTATCCAACATGAAACCCCATAAGTGACTGATTTGGAATACTCTGCATAGACAGCATTTTTGCAACTCAGAAGGAGACTCTACTTGTAATTGATTTCAAAAGAGTTTGGTGTTAGCATGTTGCTAAGCTAACTGCGTGAAGTAGCGTAAAAAAACATAACATTAAATTATTGGGCAAAATAGTAATTTTTTTTTAACTACATAAAACAGTTTTTTGAGTATTGAATTGAGATTTATGTTTCTGCCCGTGGGTGCCCTAACGACCAGATTGGGGGTCAGATTGGATTCAGATTAACCATGGGGGTGGGGGGGAACTGCGATCTCTAAGTGAGAACAATTGGGGAGTATCTTGTGCGTTTCCATGGGTGCTCGGCCATTCAAATTCCATTCGAGTGCCCGAGCACGCACAGGATTGGTGCCTGTGTCATCCGCCATCTTGGATTTTTCCTGTAATGCCTTAAAATGCTGCCTCTGTAGGTTGGTCACGAAGGTTTGGAACAGAACAACTCTGTATGTGGTGTTTTAACACTTCAACCTTTTTTCAGCTACATTTATGCAAGGACAGATTGTATCTTTGTGTGTCAAGTGTAAGACAGTCATCTCCTGTTATCATATGCAGGTGGTGGTGTCTACTACGGTCAGCGTGGATGGCCACGTGCTGGCTGTGTCTGATAACATGTTTGTACACAATAACTCTAAACATGGACGCAGAGCTCGCAGACTGGACCCCTCTGAGGGCACAACGTCATACCTGGAACATGGTGAGTGAACGTATGTGTTTGTCTGTCTTTGTTTTAATGTGTTTGTTAGATGTCTTAGCCATAATTGCATGCACATCTCTTTGACATATGAGTTTTTGCATATCATGTTACACAACACCTCATGTCAAATCAAACTTTTTCTAAAGAGAAAGAGAAATAGACAAAGAAAGAGTAAGAGACAATGGAATAATGAGAGAAATTGTGGGAATTAGACAGCAGGCAAACATAAAAAAGTGTTGCGTCTGCAGTGCCTGTTTAATGTAGTGCATCCCTGCAACCTTTGCAACCATCTGACTCGATAGAAAATGTTCTTCACTGTACTTTTCACACTCAAAAAAAAAAACTTTTATTTGCACACAGCTAATAAAGTCAAGCTTCCAAGCAGTGTGCAATCTGAGTTCAGCAATTCTAGGCCACTTTGTCACACTCAATGTAGTTTCTGTGGTTTTAGGTTTAATTTTGCTCTTGTGCTACATTAGCACAGAAGGTCACCCATCATGACAAGCACTGTACTCTTCCCTAGTGTCAACAGAGAAAATATTGTCAGGATCCTTGGTCAGCTGTCCTGTAAAATGTTTGTATATTTAATCCAAGGAATTTATTGTAGAGGTTTGCCTACATACTCATTTTAATGTCAAAAATGTCTATAAGGCCCAAAACAAATAGAGCTTAATAACAGTTGGTAACTATTTTGCTAGGAAGTAGTGGTTTTAACAGACACAAAAGGAACAATCCCACTGGTACAATTTGACTTTAAGTGCTTTGATTTTGGGCATGAGATCTTAAGGATTCGACTTTGTTACTGTCCAGACCGTCCCCCTGGTCCTAAACCTACGTGTACCTCAACATCTGTAGTAGCAAATATTAATATTGTGCGAGTTTTGCAGAACAGCATGTAGTTACACACTAAATACATTGTATTGTATGTATTTTAATGTTAGTACATAGTATTCAAAGAGACCGATGTTAGTCAGAATGTTGCATAAGTCACCTTTCACTTCCATTGCAACTTTTATTTTATTTTTTACATACAATGGAAGTAAATAAATGAGGGTGAATAAATGATGACAGAATTTTCATATTTGTAGGAACTGTCCCTTTAAGACTAACAAACAGCATTCCAGCAGTAGCAATGCAGCACAGCATCACTGGGCTTTTTTCATGCACCCACACAGGCATCTTGCTCCAACTAAGAAAAGAGCAGAGAACACAGCATTTCCCAAGTGGCCTGTTCTCTTTTGATTTTAACATGTGTCTTATGAGACCTTTGAGGCTTAAGCACTGCGCATTTATTTCTTAGTGACGGTGGCCTTATCTGCTGTTCCCCATTTCTCAGTAGTGTAGGGCTTTTCACAGGTTATAGGATGAGCCTCCTAAATCCCTCTAATAACATGTGGAGATGATTTGAACACTGATTTGATCCTCAGTCGCAATCAGATCCAATAATTTTCTCATTTAGGTCTGGGATGGCTCTAGAGAAAAACATATTTTTCTGTTGGAAGGTTAACCTCTATTTGTGATGAGAAACTAAGGATTTGAATTATGGTGATTTGATGATGATGATTGAGTTCTTGTGTAAAATCACTATATCTATTCTCTTGGGGAAGTCTTATGTATTTAAGCTTAGTTTCCATTGCACAGAGAAGATTAAAAAAGTCAGTGTTCTTAAATCCTGAACATATTTAAAACAAAAGTGGTCTTTTTTGTCTCTTTCCTTTCCTTGCTTATATTTCTATTTCTAGGCTTATATTATGTCTAATATAAAACATTGACATGGCCATGTAGAGGTATATTTCTTGGAGGGCAATGCGAGAATTCAGGAAGACAGAGCTTCAAAATTCAATCCCAGGCTTTTGTTATAACTAGGCAAACACCTGCAGAACTCCTAGCAGTTGTTGTAGTCGAGACCAAGTAAATGTAATACAATCCCCAAAACATCATGGAAAAAACATGAAAAATTCTAGAGTGAATATAACCTTTTCTAGTTTCCTGTTTGCTCAGTTCTAAAATATTTAATCCGCTAAAGTTTGCTCTTTTTCAGTGCAATCTGTATAGAATGATTTTAAAAGTTCTTAACCTGTTATCTCAAATTACTAGAAAAGTTCAATGGTCAAATTGTGTGGAAACCATGATCATAACCAACATGCCTGCAGTGTTGCACTTCCCCTCACTCAGCTCTGTTCAGCCAATCTTGTTCATTATTGTGTCAATTTCAAAACATTTCCACTCCCCTCCAGCTAACAAGCCTGTTCTGTGTGTGTGTGTGTGTGTGTGTGTGTGTGTGTGTGTGTGTGTGTGTGTGTGTGTGTGTGTGTGTGTGTGTGTGTGTGTGTGTGTGTGAGCGTGTATTTATCACTTTGTGGGGACCAAATGTCCCCATAAGGATAGTAAAACCTGAAATGTTTGACCTTGTGGGGACATTTTGTCGGTCCCCATGAGGAAAACAGCTTATAAATCATACTAAATTATGTTTTTTGAAAATGTAAAAATGCAGAAAGTTTTCTGTGAGGGTTAGGTTTAGGGGTTGGGTTAGGTTTAGGGGATAGAATATAAAGTTTGTACAGTATAAAAACCATTATGTCTATGGAAAGTCCCCATAAAACATGGAAACACAACATGTGTGTGTGTGTGTGTGTGTGTGTGTGTGTGTGTGTGTGTGTGTGTGTGTGTGTGTGTGTGTGTGTGTGTGTGTGTGTGTGCGAGATAATTGGCTGCCCAGACTAGAGTAAAGCAGGGGCACCAATATGTGTGGTCATGTCACAAACGCACTGTTGTGGAAAGGAGTGTCAGCAGGGCTAAGAGAATGTTAGTTTGTAGAAGAGAAACCTACTGTCCTTGTATGTCTAAGATTGAGTATGTGCATGTAAGGGTGATTGTGTGTGTATATATGCGTGCAAACACCATAAGGGAACAGATGGCAGCAGAGGAGGCACCAAATTTTAATCCTATCAGATGGATTCACGTTCCATCTGGTTAATCCATGCACAATTTCAGCATCCTGCAAAAGAGTTGTCTTAGGCCAAGATTACCATCACAGATTGCTCCACTGTTCCTCTTCATCTCTCCTGGTTTATCACGCCACCAAATTGCATTATGCCCAACAGTCACCCTCAGTACAGCTACTACAAAAAGAGCACAGGCCTACCGGGGAAGGCCCAGCAGTCACAAAGTGGATTACACCACTTGTGAAAATGACAACATGGCTGAAATGCAGAATATTTGTGATATTTGGATTGTATATTTTGAGGTATTGAAATGCTCTTGTCTTTAAAATCTTGTCCTTTAATCAAAATTTTATTTAAAAGGCAATATACCTCCAAGAAAACATGCCAAAATTACAAAATGAACTGACACTCAGAACTGTCAGGTTAATATGAAGCTTGAAAGTTTATGATTTTTGGAGGAATTCCAAAAGATCACCGTATACTACTGTATATATGTTACTTTATATATGCTACTGCATATATAGCTTGTATGGCGCCCTGGGCAAAACCTATATTTAGCCTAAATCAACCCAAAACTTATTTTTGGGGTCTTTTTACTGTCAGTAAATAAATAAAAAAATGGCAAAACATACATTTTTTTATTTGTTTTGTATATTTATTTATTAAATTTTTTAGTTGATTTGTATAGGGATAGAACAAAAACATAATCTTAGATGAAAGACAGAAAAAGATGCATTGTACATAGAGATTTGTATTTATTAAAAAAATAAATAAATACATTTTAACCCAAACATAACAAGCGAAACATAATTACACTATTATACATATAATACTGTACATTTATTAAACCATAAATTATAATTTCTGATAATAATTATAATCATTTGTTAAATGTGACATTTTGTTTTGAAATAAAGTAATTTGTGAAATTAATTTAAATTAAATTAAATATTTGTATAAATGATAGAAAAAAATACTTAATTTGTATTTATTTGTATTTATTTTTAATTGTATTATTTAGATTTAAACACAAACCACACTGATTTGTGTTAGATGTACACTTAAAACAATAATAAAAAAAAAATAATATATATATATATATATATGTACTGAAAATAAGTTTTACAGAAATTTTTGCAGTGTGAAAATATTCAGTTTGTCTCTGCAAACCTCTTCTTCTTTGTGTAAAAAAGCACAGGCAGATTCCTGGTTTATTTTTCCCCTGCCGGTGAAACTGCAGTCTTCAAGTTCTCAGTCTAACCTGCTATCATCTTAGCTAACTCTTCCCAGGGCATTGCCAGTGGCTGACACACACATTAGTGTGAGCTGTGTGAGTAGGGCCTACAGCCTTGTCTCATCTGTCTTCAGGTCCTATAAGCACCACCGAACGACTTCTACACTGGAGTCAAACATCTGCCTCTGCTGTGTCCCTGTACAGTACATCTGCCTTAGTTAGGTAAAATATCATACAAGTGATGGAATATCACATGATAGTCTTAGTCCTCACCCACCCGCAGGGGTGCAGCCTACAGTCAGAACCATGTGTAATGCTTGTTAAAGAAAGTGTGTTCAGTCCTCTACCAGAGTCACAGAAGACAACAGATCCACTTGTGACAGACTCTCCCCTTCTCTGCCTTCGACAGCTGCCTCGGAGGACTTTTACTTTTCTTTCGCCCCCCCCCCCATGTCTTTTCCTTCTATTTAAATCCTGCAGCAAATTGGAACAGCAGTAATTAGGCAGTTAAAGCACCTTCAGTTAGACACCAAGCTTTAGATTCCAGTGCCAAAGTTCAACACGCTGAAATGAAATTTATACTCATTAAGGTGTTGAATTTTTATGGCTGGCTGCTGTTTTCTCTGAGTGTCCCAGGGCACCTGGCCTTTTGATCAACTGCTGTAAGGACTCTGGAATTCTGTGTGACTGGCGAACTCCGGCGAACATGACATTTGCACAAGTGTCATAAAACAAGCGCTCGCACCTGGCCCCCTACCTCCCCGCACACACATGGGGTCAGTGTAATATTTAATAAAGGTGTGTGTATAATCAACTGGAATTAGCATTCATGGTCCCAAATGCCCCCAAAGGAGAGGAAGGAGAGGTTGAGAAGAGACGTGGTGCTACTGTGAAGTCATCACTAACTGATCTTTCTATCTAACCCTCAGATTTCATTAATTATGTCCATGCCTAAAACAAAAGCAAAGGGGAATTGCGCCTTTCATATGCACAGTGCCAGGGGCCCAACGCTGACAGCACCTTTCACTCTCCCGTCTCCATTGTGTCCCATTCCCCTGTTTCTCGCCTCTACCATGTCGTTTGAAATTCAACAACTGCTCACAGTTGGGTCAACAAAGTCTGCATGCCTTTGGAGTTGTGGAACAGTGTTCCTCTCTGCCTTGTACCATTGGTGGTAGTCTCACGTAGCCAGACCTTATGGCAAAAAGTCTGATCTGTATTGCATTTTATTCTGGCCAAAAACAACCTGCTTATATAGGAAAAGCCATCTGACTGAAATGTAAAACGATCAATCACAGTTTATATTGTTCCTACATGCCAATTAGGGTTGGCTTAGGAAATATTTTTTTAACAAAATAATAGACCAGCAAGGAAAATAATATTTTGATAATGCAGTGACTGTCTCCATGAACGATTGTACAGATGTGGTCATTTTTGAGACATATGTCGGGAATCGACAAATAATTATTTTGTCGTTGTGCAAAATCGCAGTCTTGAGGGCTTGTTCTTTGATGGCCAATGAATTGCCTTTGCGATGAATCTTAGCCTCATGATACAAAATAATAAAAAAAAAAAATCTGTGTGCCCTTATTTGTGGAAGTTGCATACAGCCAGCCAATCAGATTAGAGCTTTCTAAATGGAGAAAGTACTTTCCAGTTTTTTGTGCCATATGCACACAACGGACTGAACAAACTGATCCAAAACACAGCTAGTGAAATTATTATAGGTTGAAAGGTGATTACCGGGAAACCACAACATTGAACCATGTTCTTCTGCCTGGTAGATTGAGATAAATGATCGGTGAGCAAGCGTCATCTCTCATGCTCGCACCGCTGTCAGGAAGCATATGGGGACGGCGCAAAGGAATGGCCAAAGTCTAATCATATGTGACGACTTTAATGAGTCAGTCACTTGTCATTAAGCTGTGCCTAAACCTTCCTAATAGAGTGTTGCTCATAAATCTATTTGCCGTAATCAGGAAAAAAATCAGTCGCACAGGTTTAGATTAATTTCCCAAGTATTTAGACTGTGCATGAAATTATGGCTCAGGTGATACACACAAGTGATGATTCGCTGGCTGGTTCCAGATGTTTATTCTGATTGCTTTTAACATTGTTTTTGTATAATGACTTCATGCATACATGCAAATGCATACAGTCATAATTAATTTACGTATATTGCATATTCCTTTTATAAGATATAATGCCTTTACAAGTTGTTTATTGTATGACAATAGCCAGTATGAAATGTGAATGTCTCCTCTCACTTATTATATTCTCTGTTCTCTTGTTTTGCTTCCACCAAACCTATCTCTTAAACAGCCACTCCTTGCATTAAAGCCATCAGTCCCAGTGAAGGCTGGACGACAGGGGGTGCCACAGTCATCATCATTGGAGATAACTTTTTTGATGGTCTACAGGTCATCTTTGGCACCATGCTGGTCTGGAGTGAGGTCAGTTCCCTTTGCATGTTATCAGTTCTGTTTTATCCCAAACTTCAGATGTGAAAATGGTGCAGTTAAAGCCATGTTCATTTCTACTGTACCATGATCTAGTAGGTTTGAGTTTCAACCAGGAATCTGTTGCCCAAATGTTGCAAATTTTGGCAATGGCAAAATAAATGTCAAGAAGAAGAAAATACTGAGCTGAAATATTCTTCTAAAAATCATGGTATGATGAGTAAATGATGAGTATTTTCATTCTTGTGGAACTATCCTTTACATCAAGACATATTTGATTTTCAAGTGAATTTATCTTGTTTTAGGAAGTATAGATATGCTTATTGGAACAATTAAGATTAAGAAAATATTTTTTTTGCAGTGTTTTGTCAAGTGTTTCTGCCTGTTTTCCTGTCTGTATCACTGTCTTCTTTTACTCGTTCTCTTTTTGAGCTGATTTTCTGCACTGCTCATGTTGAGAGCAGCCAGATGAAAGGCGTAATTCTATAAAAAGCCTCTCATTGACAATTCCATATTTATCTGAGAGGTGAGAAGTGCAGTGTCTGGCAAATGAAAGCCCAGCTAAGTGAGTAATGAAAGGGACAGTTTAAAGCCATGTAAAGCAGTGGCAATGCTGCTGGCATTGAATGTGACAGAGCTTTTGCATGGTAACTGAGCGCTCACTCTGCTTTGTAGAGACACGGCTCCTCTTCAAAAAGGATTGAGCGCAAGCACCACAAGCAGTCAAATAATTCTCTAATCAGAGAACAAAGCACTCCTGTTTAATAGCTCAGCTTATAGACAAGGGTAAGAGGAATGCATGTTCATAAGCATTGTACAACACTTGTGTATTTACTTATCTATTCAGAGCTCACTTACGAATCAGAAAATAGAGATGCATAAAAGGAGAGAGAGGACAGAATTTTGAATGGGTAATGACAAGCCCTGTCTTCAGCTCCAGCTGATAAAATCTTATTGGCTGGTTGTGTCAGCAAATGAAACTAACAGAAGAGGTAATTTCTTACTCCAGAAATATGGCTGAACTCAAACCTGTCAACACCTCCCATACAAAAGAAAAATCATAAAATCATAAATGAGTTCTCTTTAATATCTCAATTGTTCCCACCTAAATAGCATTGGAATGAAATTAGGACAAATTGAGCCAGATTCTATTTTCTCCTTAGAAAAGTATTCTAGTAATATTGTGTCCCCTGTAGAGTTTCAGGCAAGAGCTCAATAATGTCACAAACTGTGCTCAGATTTACCAAGATACTAAAGTCAAAATCAAAATTAAGAGATTACAATATAAATGCAAATACTGTATTTCTCATCATATTCTTCCAAGACTGATTTATCTGAGATGTGCTATACAAATTGTTTTATAGCTCTATACTCTTACTCTGTTTGTCAGCAATTACAATCTGATTTGTCTCTAGTTTTATTTATTTATTTTTCTTAAAACCTCTGAGACCCAGTTTATACTTAAGTGAAACATAACTGAGAAATAATAATCTACTTTGTATTGACTAACACCAAGTAAAAAAATAAAAATATTGACAACAAGAACTAAAAAATTGCCAAGTACAGTAAATTGGAAAAGCATCAGTTCTCATTTCTTCCTTCTTTCTCTCCTTCCTCTTTCAGCTCATAACCCCTCACGCCATACGAGTTCAGACTCCTCCCAGACACATTCCCGGGGTTGTGGAGGTCACTCTGTCCTACAAGTCAAAACAGTTCTGCAAAGGTACACCAGGAAGATTTATCTACACAGGTAACCACAACATAAAGCACCTTTACATTATAAGCACCATATCTTCTTTTCTTTTTACCTGTTCTTGATTTCACATTGATCTGGGTTGAGTAACAGTTGCCCAGTGAACAGGGCTCTGTTTCCTGTAGTAAGAAACCTTCACAGTAGAAGAATCCAACCTATTTCCTGAGCACACAGTTTAATAGCTTAACTTCTACATCCAACTCCATGAACATCCGGCAGCCTGAACAGATAAGGGAAATGTAGAACTTATCTTATGAATGAAAGAAAGGTCACATGTGATATCTCCTTGCTCTAAAATGGGTTTACTATATACTTAACTCATTGGAATCATGGGTTCTCCCAACAAAAAGTAATTAACTTCAGTGTTACAGAAGTGAAGGAATGTGGGATTAAATCTAACAGTAAAATTATGTTAAATCGGTGGACGAAGAGGTGAAGAGCCTAGGGGCTCAGCAAATCTTATATCACAGCAATATCATATGACCATATACAGAATATATATATTTATATATTAGAGCTGTCAGAATTAACGCGTTAACGCATGCGATTAATTTAAAACGTTTATCGTGTTAATTTTTCTTAATCACCATTAATGCATTTACCGTTAATACAGCTTAAACCAGCGGAAATACTTATTGGAAGGGAGGGAAAATTTGTGGCTTGTCCGGCCGGAGTCATTACACTGACGGACACTTCACAACACATACACAACAGTGCTTTCGTGTCAGTGAGAAAATTATGGAGAAAGATCCTCTTAACGCTCACATCTGACCCTCAGATGTGACTTCTGATAGAAATCAAGTGTTTTTCAGCCTGTGTTAGGCGCATTTTAATTGCCACAGAAGCACGTCAAGTCTTAAATATCACCAAAACTCAGAATGAGAAGTTTTTCTGCAAGCTTTGTCAATGGAGGCATTGACACCCTGACATGAATCATGACACTGCTTTACGATTGCTGAAAGAAAGCGGATAGTCACAGTCTACCGGCTGATTAATATTGTGGAGGATGAGCGTTTAAGAGATTTAATGCTCATTTCTATGAAAATTCATGGGGAGACTTGTTATTTCAATTAGTCAAAGTCCCACATAGACTTTTGGAAACGTTTAATGTTACTTGAATTGGTGCTATTTTAGTGCATTTCTGTCTTTATACTGTAGAAGTTTTGTTTAGAAAATATTAATAAAGCATTATGTTGTTACATGTTGATTTTTCTTTCCTAAGATGGAAAAAATAAATGTTGTCAGGAAAGAAGTATATATAGTGTAAAATTTCAGCACTTTCAAAATCATTGATTATTCACGATTTACTTGTCAAGTCATTTTTATTTGTATAGCGCTTTTCACAGCACACATAGTTTCAAAGAAGCTTTATAGAAAATCATGCTTTAAACGATAATTAAACTGTAATATCTATAAAGTCTTATAGTCATCATTATGTAATTGTAAATTGTGTATACAAATAAATAATGAAATATTTAATAATAATTGTAGTTAGAACCCCAGTGAGCAAACCGAAGGCTACTGTGGCAAGGAACATAAAACTCCATAAGATGTTGGTTAATGGAGCAAAATAACCTTGCGAGAAACAAGGTTCACTGGGGGGGCCAGTTCCCCTCTGGCTAAACAGCATGAATATAATGCCAATATTAGTTATTTGTGTGCAGTGCAAGTCATGGTTTAAAATGAGTAAACTAAGTAAGTGTTAAGGGCCTGTGTTTAAACAAAGATTTTGTATGAACTGTAAGATTACTAATGTCTAATGACTAATGTCTTTAAAGTTCATCCTGGATTAACTGCAAAAGTTCACATAGATGCATTATCCTTTGTTAGTTGGCTAATAAAGGCATTTGTTGACAATTAATTGATTGTCTATGTATTCCATTTTAAGAGTGTCATTCATCAATAAACAAAGGTGATGCAGGCAGAGATCAATGAGCTGCATCGCAGTTCAACTGGCAGGTCATTTCGGTGAGGTTCGGTGGGGTCCATCCTAAGTCCAAGGTTCAGGCAGTGGCATATAATGTATCCGATGTCTTACAGTTGGAGTTGGCATCAGTTCATCCTCTGCAGTCCATGGTGAAAGACTAAAGTGATGTCTTGTTAGCACCGGCTGTAGTTTGTCGTCATCATTCCGCAACACGTAGCAGTGGAGTCCGACACCAAGTAGGAATAGAGCTGGATCTGTCAGGATCTGGTAACCTTGGGATATGAATCCCGAGGTTGAGACAGGGAAACAAATAGAGTAATATAAGCGTGGATGCCATTCAATTTATTTCAGATTTATAGGTTATGAGAAATGTTTCTGATAAATGGTTCTGGTTCTTGGCAGACCTAACTGAAGCAGCCTAATTGTGAATTGATGGATAAATGCCTGGTTAAATAGAGTATTTAACTGAGTGACACTGTCTGCATCCCGAACAGTGTTAGGGAGACTATTCCATAGTTTTGGAGCCAAATAGGAAAAGGATCTACCTCCTTTTGTGGATTTTGATATTCTTGGAACTATTAACAGGACAGAACTTTGTGATCGTAATTAACATGATGGAAAATAGCATAGAAGGTCACTTAAGTACTGTGGAGCTATTCACAGCTTTGTGTGTTGTTAAAGGGGTCATGACATGAGAAACCAAATTTGCCTTGATCTTTTGGTATATAAGAGGTCTTTGTATCATTAAAACGTCCTGCAAGTTTAATATTTTAAGACGTCCTCCCCATTCTAAACAAATCATTTATTTAATCAAGCTCAAAATACAGCTCGTTCTGGATTCATGGTTAGAAGTGACGTGACGGTTAGAAGTGACGTACCAGCGTTTGCATATGACCGCCTCCAGCACAAGATAACTACGCTTTAAGCGCCAAGACAACTCACGCTCATTTCAGTATCGCCGTCGCCTCACAAGTGTTCAGTCGATGGACAGCGAGCTCTGACAGAGACTACTTGTGCACAGGAAAATTACGATGCCACACAGATGTGCTGTTCCTGGCTGTGGTCAAACAAAACCTCTGAATAAGCTGCCGAAAGATCCAGACGTCAGGGAAAAATGGATGCAGTTTATTTTTTGCGGACTGACCCAGTCACGGCAGTGTTAACTTAAGCGTTTGTTCTGTACATTTTAAGGATGACTGTTTTGAGAACAAATCTCAATATGATGCTGGCTTTGCCAGAAAACTGTTGCTCAAAGATAAGTCCGTGCCGACTATTCTGGGAACAACGACGACGCAAACTGTAAGTAATCTATTTTAAACTTTAAACTACTTTTTAAAGCGCAATTTCATTCATTATGAATAATCACAGTGTTTTTACTTAGTTTACTTGCATATTGTTCTGGCTGGAGGCGTCAATAATTGATACATAGGCACTGACGTTAGCCAATCATAACAGTGGGCATTAACACTGAAGTCTTAAATGGAAAACGCCCCAAAACAGACTGTTTGAATCAGAGGATGAGAAACAGGGTGGGAAAAGGTCATAAATCACTAGATTTTAAAAGTTTTTCTTAAAAAAAAATATATTAATACTATAATTGCACCTAAGGGAACATAATAATACAATAAAAAAACCCATGTCATGACCCCTTTAACAGACTTTTAAAATGAGTATGAAATTTAACAGGTAGCCAATGTAATGATTATAAATTTGGGCTAATATTATCATATTTCTTGGTTCTAGTCAGCACTCTGGCAGCTGTTTTTTTTTTTTTATATTGAACTTGCAGTACATCCTCCTAGTAATGCATTACAATAATCTAGTTTTAAGGTCATGAACGCATTAATTAGTTTTTCGGCATCAGCAACAGAGAGCATTTGTATTAACCTAGCAATATTTCTGAGGGGGAAGAATGCTGTTCTACATTGATAATTTCATTTTCAAAGGGAAAATTGGTATATAATATAACACCTAAGTTCTTCGCTGTAGAAGAGGACTGTAACGTTGGGAAGAAGTCAAGAAAGTTGGATCTAGGTGAGGCTAACGAGTTTAATGGAAAAATAAACAAGTACAAATAATGGTTAAACAGAGGAACAAATAAAACATCCAGGATGGGAAATGAGAACATGAACAGTAGTAACATCTACGAAGGACACTGGTCAAGCACAGGATGTCAAAACGCATACATCAACTGACAAGGAATGTGCAGTGATGAGGGAATGTCCAGGAAAAAACAAAAAATTGTCCATGAGGTGTGGGAAATAAGGGAAAACAGGCAGTTAAAAGGGGCACAAGATGAAAGGGTATGAGAGGAACAGGGCAAAGACAGGGAGGCAAGGCCAAGATTGAGTCGGATACCCGAGCAGATTAGGCGGAAAGCCATGAGACAAGGGAGACCAGAGCAGATTGGGTGGATGGCCGAGAGACCAAGGAGACCAGGACAGGTCAGGTGTATGGCCAGAAGACCACCTCAGAGTAGCGACTGTGTCAGAAGTCCTGGTAGGTGGTCACAGAGCCGAGACAGGAGGCCTGGAAGGTGGCCGCAGGGCCGAGACAGGGTCAGGAGGCCTGAGAGGTGGCCATAGGGCAGAGACCGGGTCTTGCGGCGGAGCCGCTGGAGGAGGGATAGGCAGAGCAGCTGTAAGAGAAGTCTCTGGGAAGGCGGATGGAACCACTATAGGAGGAGTCTCTGGGGGAGCGGGCAGAGCTGCTGGAGGAGGAGACTCTGGGGGAGCGGGCAAAGCCGTGGAAGACTCTGTAGGCGAAGGAATGCAGTGCCAGGAGAGGCTCGAGGGAGGCTAGAGGCTCGGAGTCATGGAAGGTGGAGCCATGGGAGGCTCGAGGGGCAAAGCCATTGAAGACGGAGCTGTGGCATGCAGAGCCATGGGAGGCTCAAGGAACAGAGCCTTGGAAGGCAAAGTGTGGTTGTAGGCATGGACATAGTCTCTGGAATGACATGAACACGAACACTGGCAGAGACTTGGAAACGACCTCTGTGGTCGTGTACATGGGCAGAGACTCGGAGACGATCTCTGTGGTCGTGAACATGGTCAGAGACTTGGAAACGGAAGCCTTTCTCCTCCTCCTCAGGGGGGCCGACGTAGGCAACATGGGCTCTGGGATGGACGAGGCTGGCAACGCTGGCTCTGGGATGACCGAGACTGGCAATGCTGGCTCTTGGTCTTTGTCTTCGTGGCCCTACGCACCGAATTCATCTTGGAGACAAGTCTAGCATATGATTATTGTGATAAGTTGGTCCTGTCACATGTGTTGTAGTTTATGTGACATCTCAAGGCAGCTAGCAGATGTTCCTATTAACCTGTTTGTCTGCTTCCTGACCTGGGCCCTAGTTAGTCAAATACTATCACTATGTAGACTATGAGCCAAATTACTAGAGAGAAGAGCGGCACCTACCCTGGAGGGATGGAGTCCGTCTCTCTTTAGCAGGTCAGATTTATGCGATTAATCACAATAAAATAAATGTAATCGACTGACAGCAATAATATATATATATATATATATATATATATATATATATATATATATATATATATATACACACAGTATATGTAAACAGAATATGTAACGTGTGTTTACACATTATAGTGTTTTTGCCAGAAATTCAACATGAATTGTTTATTATTTAATAACTTTGTAGTTATAATAAATGTTTTAATAATCCACTGAATTATAGATACATGGTATGTCATACTATTTGATTATTTTCATATATTCACAACAAATGAATAAGCCTACATCAGTTTACAAACAGCTCTACATTATGTAACATTTGTTTATTGGATGAGCTGTTGTTGTAAAATAGCTGATATGAACCATTGATTGCACTTTAATTGAATTTTTAATTTAATTGATTTTTTCATACATAAATTACATAAAGCAGTCCTACCTACTGCTAGACTCGGAAAATCTCCACTGGTTGGCACATTTATACCATTGCACAGTATATACCATCATACGTCGAGCCCTAGCTGAGCCTGCAGCTTTTGAGTTTAAAATTAGCGTTAGCAGTCAAAGTACAAGTGCAGCTTTTTTGAAGTGTTATAACACTGAAGGGAGCAATGCTAAAGGCCTGTCTCATCAATAGGTTTAAACAGCACACAGCTGTGGGTATTGTTGGCTCAGTAGGTGTCTATCTATATGCCTGTGCATTCATGGGTGTGAATGAGCATGCTCATGTGTTTATGGTGCTGGACTTGGCTCCTTTTCATGGCCCATTCAGCAAGCACATGGGCTAGCATGGGGGGAGGGATTTAGACATTCACACAACCACATAAACACACATATATTCACAAGCACACATACACACACTTCCAAATCAGAGGGCAGATGGTCACCCCCTTTTATGGCTGTACTTCTCGATGGTCCCCTTTTGCTAAAGCTTCAAGCTCAATAACCATCAAAAACACTTTGAGTCTGCAACTGATTAAAAGTGCAGTTTTAATGCATGCAGCGCTCAAATTCAGTTTAAAACCGAATGCTGATAATGACAAGAGACAATTCCGAATGCAGAGCTGTCTATCTTTCTTTAACCTACTTAACAATATTAAAATGGGTTGTAGAAAGCTGCTGCTGATCTGACACCCTCCCTCAGGTTGGCCCCATTGTGCCCATGCTGTTCCCCTACGTTGTTTAGCATTTTAGGCATCGCCTGGACAGTAGCACACTACTGCAGCAGGACGTCAGCATGCATGCCTCTCTTTCCTGGCTCCAATTGGCATCTGTGCCGTGCCCAGTTGCTAGTGGGTACTAATCATAGAGTATTGGCAAAGCTATGTGGCAGCTGGCAGTAGAATTACACATGGGGCATCTGGCGCTTCTAATCAACTTCTGTCAGGCAGAGGAGATGGAGAACTAATTAAATCAATGGTGAACTGATGCTGCCGTGCTCAAGCACCACACAGCCATGCGGAAAGGCTGGGCCGTACCTGGAGAACATCTCTTACAATCACGCTGTAGATAAAAGACAATCCTTTCAGTGCAAAACTCATTGCATTTTGCCTGTACTTTTCTCTCCAGTATTTATTCACAATTAGTGCGTGATTAAAGAATATTGTCTTTATGTTTACATCATGATGACGATTACATTTGACACCCTTCCATCTGTAGTGATATAACTGTGTTTTGGCTTTGACTTCACTCTGATTATGAACCCAGTGACACCCGGTAATGGATTCCTTAAAAGCCTCTCAGATAAATGATGATGTCATTTCAGAGGTCTCTGGATTTTTTTAGCATTCTTGGCACACACTCGTGTGAACGGTGCCTCTGGAAGGCCAACAGTTTAAAGTTAAACACAAACCCTAGAATGATAAAAGCACATACGGTGGGGTCCACAAGTGTGGGACCATATGTGAAATTGATTCTATTTTCCTTTTTTTCTCATTTCAAAAATGTTTATTGGAAATATATATATATATATATATTTTTTTTTTTTATTTGGTATGTCCCCCTTATGCTCTAGTAACTAAATTAATTTGAGCTTGCATGGACTTCACAAGTTTGTGCAAAAATTATTGATCCATGTTTTCTCAGCGTGATTTCAGAATGTTCTAGCATACTGTGTGCTTCAATGGAAGCAATGAAATCTGACCTTTTGTTCTATAGATTTAACATGGTCAATGTCATGCGATTGCTTATTTGATTAGTGACTTAGAAATAGTGAAGAATCTCAAATATTTCTTATTCATTTTACATGATTACATCATTTCCAGGATTAAATAATATTTTAAATCCCAGATTTCCAAAGTGGTCAAAGACCTTTGGATCTTTGCTTAAAGATGACACTGAAGTTGAGGTACAGTACAATCCCAAACACAAGCTCTAATGTGGAACACCCCAGTTCTGGGGCCTCTCTGCAATTAAACATCCAAAAGCTCTCTGCAATTATATTTATCATCACAAACAATTAAACCGGCTCCACCTGGGACATTACCCATCCTGCATGGCACTCGGCAGATAAGGGAATGAATCATGCCTCCCTATTTGAGTTCTCCCTCTCTTTCTCCCTCCCATTCAATTCATCTGCAACAAATGCATTTCCATGTTTGGTTGTGTATTACCTCTCACCCTATTGCCATGTTTGCATCATTCGTCAAAACAGATTTTTCCTCTGGTTTTTGGGGAAAGAGGCAGAGTTATAATGCTATCTGCCAGCGAGTGTATGCGAAGTCGTGTGCGGCCAATAGATTGGAGGTGCTGATGAATTGCCTGAAATGTTCAGCAAGCAATTTGTTGCTACTCAGTATGCAGGCCAGTTAGCTGAAAAGCACCCATCAGGCCTGATATTAAAAGACCCCCCACTCAATCACATTAGGGGGAGCTCTCTTATGCCTGCCCAATGATTAAGTCTATGAGAAACATTTGTCACTATAAGCGAGGAAAAGTCAGACTTCAGATCATACAGCGAATTCACAGGTAAAACATGCTTTGCATGCATTCTCCCTCTTACCAATATATGTAAACACACATATATAGTCAGGTCCAAAAGTGTGAGACCACCAGTGAAAATACTTCTATTTTGCATTTTTCTATAAAACAAAAATAAAATCATAACAAATTGAAAGGTTAAATTAAAAAATTTACATGAAATAAAAAATAATAATTTCATAGTATTTGGTATGTCCCTCTTTTTCTTTAATTTCAGCATGTACATTACTCAAGCTGACTCCACAAGTTTGTGCAAAACCTGATAATCCATATTGTCTCTATTATTTGATAATGTTTCAAAGAGCATTGATGCATACAAGAAAATCCGATCGTTTATCAAAAAGTTAACATTGTTAGTGTCAAATTTGCTAAATTAGTGATCTAGTGCATATTCTTAAATATTTTGTATTCACTTTAATGTCACAGTTTCTTTGTTATAAATTCTTTAAAATAGGTTTTCCACATTTAAATGATATTTTGAATTCCAGATTTTCAAAGTGGTATTTAAATGTACTTTATATGTAGATTTAAACAAAACACACAGTATTTTAGGTTTAGTAATACGGTAACACTATACAATGAGTTGCATTCATTAACATTAGTTAATGCATTAGGTATCATGAACAAACAATTGACAATATATTTTTTACATAATTTATTGATCTTTGTTAACATTAGTTAATAAAATACAATTTCTGTCAATATACAACTTTTTCAACTTCCTGTTGTCTTTTGGACCCCATTGTACATGTAAATTAATTGTGGTTTCCATATAAAATAATTATAAGAAAGTACAAATTCGATTAAAATAAATTTAATTTTATGTCCAACTTTATTCCAATCATTAGATTTGACAGAGAAGGTTTTTTT
Organism: Xyrauchen texanus; assembly: GCF_025860055.1. Lineage (NCBI taxonomy): Eukaryota > Metazoa > Chordata > Actinopteri > Cypriniformes > Catostomidae > Xyrauchen > Xyrauchen texanus. The sequence goes on along the minus strand of NC_068294.1, from coordinate 25,033,460 downwards.
TTTTTCTTGATTGGGTTGAGTGATTATTCGATTTTGATAATGAGACTCTAACTGTATTGACAAATGGCGGCACACTGGGTGATCATTGATTGCCATTCCAATTAAATAGCTAAACCTCGGCATGGTGGAGATTGTAAACAAAGAGATATAGAGAAATTGGTTTGCTCAATCGCAGAGTGTCTTCAATGGGGCCATTTCACACAGATGGCTCTGCCTTTTAGATGCTGCTGCTCAGGATTAAGAAAACAAGTCATCCATTTTATGCCTTATTTAGCTTGTCGGATTTTCCAAATAAAAGCAACCACTGCGTTTATGGGAAAATGGATAAAAATGAGATTGAAAGGTATTGATCCCCATGTGGGGAGGGCTGGGGAAAAACAGGCCTCATCTATATTGGGAGAGAAATGAAGCAATAATTCAGGCAGGCATCAAACACCCTGCCACTGAGCCTATTGATTCCTATCAACAGCATATGAGATCACACCTGAATGAAAGAGAGCTCTAGGGAAAAGAGTTAGATAGGAAGAGAGTGTAAAACGAACTCTGCCATTCCCTAACATGAACAGAACATAACCACCTTGACATTAACAGCTCTGTACAAAGCCCACAAGTGCCTGCTAAAAGGTTCTGCTAAAGACCACTCTTCTCCATCAGTCAGGGATTCTGTTTGTGCCCCACAGGTCTATGTGTGGTCAGCTGATTCAATTTACCCCCAACAGCTCAGAGCTAACATCTGCTCCCCAAAACTGGAAAGCCGCAAATGCTCTCTCCCGTTTAAAAACGGTCACCCACCCACCCTCTGCCCTCAGGCTTTTGTGTGAGATATTAAGTGTGATATTTAAGGTATTTTAAGAGTTACTGTTTTGACTGGGCTCTGTCTGGTTTTGACAGCGTTCAGAGTGGTGCCTTTAGTAGTTGCTTATTCTACCCATCCACGCTCAATCCCTTCCTCTCTTTTCTTCACCCCTGCGGGCCTGTAGTTATTATTGTGAAATATGAAGCAACCTGGCTCTGCCTTCATGAAATTTCAATGAGCATTGATCTGTGTGATTGTGAGGAATCCTTCAAGCAGTGGTTGTTGTTCATTTATTTATTTATTGCTTGATATGTTTTACTTGTTTTGATCCCATCCTCTAAAAAAAAAGAGGGTAGTAGTGGATTGTTCATATATTTGTAGCTTTATTTGTGGGGGAAAATCAGGTCTGTTCCTTGGTAGTTTCTGTTCACGATGCAGACAATTGAATTTGCGCCTCCCAGAGGTCTGTTTAAATTGGCAACAGTTTTATATTTGCTTATATTGATCATATTCATTAAACGTAACAAGATGGCATAGTACACAGCAGTACTATACAGCAGATATTCTGCTCCTTTCAATATTGATTTTGTAGATTTTATTTCAGGCTGAGAGCTCATGACATCATGCATGACCTTTTAATCCTCCTTCGTGTATGAAATTGGAGAGCTGCCTTGAATCTATGATCACATGAGACCAACTCTATCATGTATGTTGGGCGACTATCTAGTATCACCCTATGTGTTATTTTTGTCAAGAAACCATTCTGTGAGCCCTGAAAGAAATGGAAACCACAGCTTGCATGTTTCTTAATATGACATTTTAAATGTAAAGAAGTGCACAGAGAGTTGAAAGGTGTTCCTCAATAAATATACACATCTATACTGTGTGGTTTGGTAAACAATGTCACTCACCAAGATGTAGAGGTCCGGAATTGAACATACTCATGGGATTTCACTTCACTGTTTCAGTGTATCAAGTCTATCAGTCTAAAACAGTTTTGTTCGAACTTTCTGACAAAGTTAATTTCATGACCTGGCACAGGAGGTGTTTTTTTTTTCCTCTCTCCCTCTCACTCTGTGCGGTCTCAAGGGTTTGGGTTGTTTTTGTGGTGATGTATATACTGTCACTGGCCAATGTCAAGGTAATTCTGACACATACCAGAATTGCATGGACTCGCCACCATGACATTTTCTCATCATTGTTTTCAGTTGGCATGCAAGTTGCACAGGGTGTACAAAATAAGAAGCATTATATTGCTAACTGTTCAGTCTACAGCCTCTCGCCCACTCTCTCTCTCTCCCTCTCAGTAAGTGTGCATTATCCAGTTGGCTGGTGAGAGGATTGTACAGTATGTGAAAATCAATAGCAATGAGGGAGAGTAAACATGTACAGATATCTTGGAGAGTGGCAGAGCACAGTTTAGCTTGAGATCTGCCCCATTCATCTCTGTATCAACACATTAACTCACCGCCCTCCTCAGAGGTCCACTGCACTACAGACCCATGCCTTATTATGCTAACACAAGGGTCCTCTTTAAAGAGACATACTATAGATTGCCATGTCCAGGCCTTCACAAAGTTCTGCTCCCAAAGCCACTTTATTATTCAATCTTAAAATGTTTAGTGGCTATTTACTCAAGACCAGCTCTGCTTTTGCTAATATACTGTAGCATATGCATTCTTAAAGACAGTATGAAATCAAAATGTACCCGATTTACTTGCCACAAAATGTCCCTGGTCTTATTGGACATTTCAGATTTTTCTCTTTTTATAGTCATTCATCAGTATGTAATAACATTGTATGCCTCTAACATGGCTTTCCTTCTCTGCTAATGTAAGCAAGGCCACATGGGCGCAGAAAAATAATAACCAATAATATCATAGAACCGTTTTCATGATCCAATCAAACCCTGAAAATCAAGTGTCTGCTCTACATCTTTTCCTGCAGAATATTCAATTTCACTCGAAACATTTCACATTATGGAAGTTAATTCATTTGCATATCTCGTTTTATGTTGTCTTTGTGCCACAGAAGCTGCACTGAAGAAACGTTTAACCTGAAACATATGCTTCATGTGGTAACATGAAATTAATAATTAAGTGGTTTAAATCAAGTCAACAAATATTATTTAACATCACTGACTCAACTTGAAAATATTAAGTTACACAAACAAAGCTAAATTTAAGGGTCAGATTAGGTAAAAAATAAAAATCCTTGCAGGTTACCACTTTTTACACCATCTATAAAAAGCTATAATGCATAATGTTTTTTTTTTCTTTTCTTTTTTTTTCTCCCCAATTTGGATTTGAATGCCAAATTCCCAATGTGCTCCAAGTCCTCATGGCGGCATAGTGACTCGCCTCAATCTGGGTGGTGGAATCTCAGATGCCTCTGCCATCAGCCCACGCATTTTATAACCTGGCTTGTTGAGTGCATTACCGCAGAGACAGAGCACACGTGGTGGTTTCACGCCATCCACCGCGACATCCACACACAACTCACCACACGCCCCACCAAGAGCGAACCATGTTATAGCAAACATGATGAGGTTACCCCATGTGACTCTATCCTCCCTAGCAACCGGTCCAATTTGGTTGCTTAGGAGACCTGGCTGGAGTCACTCAGCATGCCTGGTTTCGAACTCGCGAACTCCATGGGTGGTACTCAGCGTCTTGACTCGCTGAGCTGCCAGGCCCTGGTTTCCGTCAAGTTAAAAACTAAAAAAATGTCATCACTAAGACGGCCTGACTACGTTAGGTTACATCATCTAATCATCTTTAAGGGTTAGACTACCAGCTCTCTCTTACTTTTTCATTTATTCTCACCTATATCCATGTCAGACTTGTTAAAGTAAAATTGCACAACACAGTCCTTCATTAAGCCTCCATCTGTTAATTCATTATAACGAATTTCTACATTCAGCTTTCCTCAACCCTCATTCCTACCCCGCTCGGCCGCTTCTGTGCTCTGCCCCACTCCACACTTCCATATCCCTGTCTCCGAACCAGCAATAGGCCTGATTACAGGAAGCCTATTTAGATATGATGTATTGTCAGCCGCAGGGTAGCATTGAATCATTCTGTCACATTCATCTGTTTTTGTTGTTCTTTCCTTCGCCGATAGCTGTGGTCTGTTCTCCATCATGCCCTGGGATTGTTTTAACTGTTTTTTCGTCTTGCTTTTTAAGTAAACAGCCAGTCAATCACATCGCAGTGAGTGACTGTGCATCCAGGCGGCTACGAAAGAGTTCAGGTTAGTGCTGCCGCTCAATCAGGGAGCCATTCAGCTCTGCTGTGTTTCACTGCATGAAGACTTCTGTTAAGATCGGAGATGTTATTAGCCAATGTCAACTGCTCTTTAATGAAGTTAGTGCTTATTTTAAAAGTAAACATGACATTTTACTGAGTATGTTGGGATGCAGCTTGGTTTGACTTTTTACAAATAACTTCTTTAATTTCAGTGTTGTTGTACATTTCAGATTTTAGGCTTAATGCAGAGGCTTAATGCTGCTGGTGTTTTTAGGGGGCACCAGTGAGATTTCCTGGCTGACTTGGTGTTTTAAAAGTTTTTCTTATACAGACATAAGTGTAAGATGTGTTAGTCTAGTGGTACAGATTTTGCTTAGCACCTAAGGGACCCGGGTTCAATTCATACATATTTCAACATACTATGTGTATATATATATATATATATATATATATATATATATATATATATATATATATACAGATAAATATTCAGATGGTTCAGCCAAAAATGAAAATTCTTTCATCATTTACTTTTTAATTTAAGAAACACTCAGATCTGTTGGTCATTACAATACATGTGAATTGTGACCAGACCTTTGAGGCTCCAAAAATCACATAAAGGCTGCATAAAAGTAATCTATACGACTCCAGTGGTTAAATCCATATCTTCTGAAGTGATGTGATAAGTGTGTGTAAGAAACAGATCAATATTTAAGTCCTTTTTGACAATAGATTTCCACTTTTACTGTCACATTCTTTCATATTTTGGAAGTGAAAGTGGAGATTTATTGTTACAAAAAGGACTTAAAAATTTACATATTTCTCACCCACACCTATCATATTGATTCTGAAAATATGGATTTAATAACTGGACTCATATGAATTCATTTTATGTGACTTTTATGTGATTTTTGGAGCCTCATATATCTGAGTATTAATTTTGTTGGGGTAAACTATCACTTTAAAGATGTTTTTGTTTGTTTGTTTGTTTGTTTTGTTTAACTTAATGTTTTCAGGTTGATTTCTTTTTCCAGTTGAAACAAACCAAAACATTTCAATATTACCATATGAAGCACATATTTTACATAATATTATTTTTCAGTGAAATTAGCTGGATCAACATTTGCTTGTTCTTATAAAGCGATAACTCTCACCTGCCATTGGAAGTTATCCAGCTCTGTATTGAGAGCCACTTATCGACAGTCAGAGCTGTCTCGTTCATCGGTGAAGGAGGGCCAGGCTGGGCACAGCTTGTGTTCAGGGCTCCAAGGGTCTGGTTCTGTCTGGGCCCTTGGCCATCTGAATCCACTCCACTGCACTGAGAGGCTGCCCACAGTCTGTCTTCTCAGCTGTGGAGCTGAGGGGAGCTGGGCTAACTCCCTCAGGAAACGTCCAGGCTGCGGCCTACAGGGCAAACAGAAGGGAGGCCAGTCGAGAGAGAGGCTGTTATAGCTCTGCTTTTCCCCCAGCTTCAACAGAACAATTAACTGTGAGCCAGAGGACCCCAGTGCTCAATTGCTATTTTTTGCTCCTCCTCTGTTGTGTTAGAGATTTACACTTCAGGCTAAAGAAAGGCGGCCAGTTCACAAAGAGATAGTATAAGTGTGAGGGAGAGAGAGAGCGAGAGAAGAGTGAACAACTATTAGTGATCTCTTAAGATCAGAGAGCCTTTGCTACACAATGTCCGATACACAAATCTTATTTTATTACAGTGCTTGACTGTTAATGTCAGAACTTGGCCTCTTCACCAACTTAATTTCAATATGGAATACATTACTTTTGACACTGCAGTGACTCTTTTCAACTCATGCAATATTCACAAGATCTTTCTATTTGCTAGGATTGCTAATATCAGGAACCAATTACTGTTTAAATATGCTTAAGTTAAAGGAAGACATAGACCTCACTGTCATATATATGCTTAACTTTTTATTTCTTAAACAATAAAGTTGATACAAGAGAGACCAATTTCTTTGAATCAAGCAATCACCTTTTGGGTGAGTGAGAAAGAGGGCGCGAGACATTTTGACACTTGGTTCTACACAGGCACACTTAACAATAGCGCTCGTGGTGATATTTCGTTATCGATTTCAATATAATTCACAATTTTTTATGTGTTGTTTGAATGTCCAAATTCATTTTGAGGCCACTCTATGCTGCATATCATATATCAAGTATCTTAGCTAACATATATTTTGTATACCGCTTACTTTGAACCCACAGAAGGGCTCTGTGTGAATGTGCCCCAGAGGTCTGGAGTTTAGCACCACAACAGATAAACACATACAAGCTCATTGGGCTGGTACAGGAGAAAGACTCATTGTCTCAGAGCGAAGGTCCCTCTAAATCCAGGGAGGTTAGAAAAACATTGGGCCGAGCAGCATGTGGTCCACCAGTTCAGGATGTTTGGCCCTATCACATAGATCGGGTTCCTTTTCCAATATTATCTTATTGCTGTGTCCTCAGTGTGGATTCATAAAGCTGTCTGTGGGCCTCTGAGGAGTGGGAGGTGCATCTCTACACAAATGAAAACTTTAATTTAATTTTATGCTCATAACGGATGTCTATACAGTAGATTTATTTTGCATATTATTGCTGCTTGTATACAAAATAGAAGAGGGAGTTTGAATGCAGCATTATTTGTTATTGGAATTTGCACTTTGTTGAAGGATACAGCTCATTTAAAAAAGGTGCCTTATTGTTTGCAGATGAATAGAGCTGGCTGGTCTTTTGGTCATCATAATGTCTGCAAATCTCTACATTGTTCATTGTTATAAGTAAGCTTGCAAAGTATTTCGCTGACGGATTATTTCAACTGTACAGTGCAGTTCTCGTGTGTGTGTGTGTGTGTGTGTTTAATGAGCAGTTGTTGTGGTTGTATTTTGGCAACAAATATGCAACAAGAATTACATGGCTGTTAAACTGTAATTTTTTGCTTTGCAGTTTTTGCAGTCTTTCATGTTCACAATGCTTTCCATTAGGTTAGTGTCTTGTGCAACAGCTGCAAAAATAGACATTTAGGATCACTTCACACAAGCTGCTCAGGTTTTGTTTTATTCATAAAGGGATGCCTTGTGGTTGCAACAGCTAAAGCATTGTGGGAACTGATACATTTTGGCAGCTTGTTAGAAAACATCATATTTGATACTTTAGTTATAATTTCTTCTTTGTGTTTTTTGGGACAATTTTGAAGTTTAAAGGAAATTACACTTTTGTTTTATTTGCATTTCTTCCTAATGGTAATTACAGATGGGTGTTGAATTTCTCTGCGGTAACATGCTTGAATTCTCTTTTTTTCCCTCCAGCTCTGAATGAGCCCACTATTGACTATGGTTTTCAGAGGCTACAGAAAGTCATTCCGAGACACCCCGGTGACCCTGAGCGCTTACCAAAGGTCAGTCCTCATACATGACATAACTATTGTGCTTTCTCCTCTTTAATTCTACAGCAATTACTAACATAAACACACTGGTGCCTACAGTATTTCCATTCACTATGGTAGCCTATTAATCCTTAGATGAAACATAGTCTTGTTATTTGAATCATTCATTACCAAATCCTTCAGTTCACTGATTATATACTGTAAATTCAAGTTGGCAATGTCATGCAGTTGTGTTCAGTATGCTCTGTGAAAGAAAGTTGTGGACCCAGTTGGGTGTTTATTTCTCTCTCTACGCACATTTCTTAAGGAGAGGCAGGCCAAGTAAATGGATCCTTTGGGAGGGATAAATAAACATTACTTTATCTTGTTGTGCGTGTCCTATACCCCTGAGCCCCGCTCCAGCAGTACCACTTAATAGTGAAAAAAAAAAAAAAAAAAGAGTAATTATGGCTGGCTGGGCCTGCTCACGCACAACCCCCACCAGGACTGACCTTGTGCTGTTAGCAGCCCTCTATATCAGAGCTAGGCCATCAGTATTCATGGCCTATGAGCCACCTACCAATCCATTACAATTTAAACACACCAAATTACACTAAGGGGTCAACGAATGTGGCATCAAACCAAAAGCCAATCTAGAGGAATCAGGCAAATGTTAAGTTGGTGGCCTGGTGGTTATGGTGGGCTGCTAAACTCTGTTCGAGTCACAGGTTCATTCTTGTAATCAGAAAAGTCACTTACATTTTTGTTGAATTATAAAAAGGATCCAAAATCAGCAATAGCCAAGTGGCAAAAGCAAGTAAAAAGTGACTTTGGCAGTCATTTGTCTTTTTAGTCTGATCCTAGCATCGTTTTTTATTATCTGTAAATAAAGTGAGTGAAATGATTCAAATCAAAGACAAATGTTCTAATAAAAGATAAGTGACTGCCATGATTGAAATTTTTATCTTAGTGAAAAATGTACTAGCACATTTTTTATTTTTTTTTCAAAACTCCACTAGGCAATACTTTGTATAATATTCCTTGCATGAATGTTCACTGCAAAACTTTAGCCCATCTGCCTCAAGGTTCGACATGTTGTGCATTCTGAGATGTGGTTTCTGTCAGCTCGAACCAGTCTGGCCATTCTCCATTGACCCCTTTAATCAACACAGCTTTTGTCCACAGAAATGCCGCTCATTGGATGTTTTTTGTTTTTGGAGTTAATTGTAGAGCCTGTTGTGTGTGAAAATCCCAGGTGATCAGCAGTTACAGAAAAAACAGTCATGCCAACAACAATCATGCCACGATCACACACACACACACACACACACACACAGTATACATTATATAAAATAATGAAAAATACAGTTTCTTGGTGGGTAAGAAATATTTGTGGCTAGGAAATTTACAAAATTTTCCTGCAATTGGCGGGTGTGGCAAAAAGTTACTTTTGGATCCTCTTAGAAATGTTGGTGCTGACTGACTTGAAACCATTCTTCACTGCCTGTTCATTTTTTTTTTCTTTTTCTTTTTTGGCACACCTGTTAGTAATGTTATATGAGACTGCAGTAGTCGTGTGCATTTTACAGAAAGTAATATAATACCTGTGTCTTACTTATGACAGAGTTAACGTTTTTCAGACACTGGAATACAGTGTATGGGTTATACAACAAAGATGTTTTGTGAGGCAACCTAAAACTGTGCTTAGATGTGATAAAATCTAAATTAAATGTTTTTTTTTTTTCAATTAAAAAATGTTAGTTACTCTGACTAAATTTCCCTGACAAACAAAGGTTATATTTTTGGGTTAGATCAAGTAGAAGTACAGTATATCCTTGAGTTAATAATTGCAGATACCACTTATTTCAGTGTACAGCAGTCCTCCCAATTCCTCTCTCATCTCTTTATGTCTCCTTTCATTCTCTTCCCTCACTCTCTCCCTCACTCGTCTTTTACAATTCCCCTCATATCCATCTTGTATCCAATCCACAGCTGGTGGGGAGAGGATAGATCCATGGTCTCCTGTCAGTAGGGCTAAAGAGGACAGCAGTGTTTGATCTCAGTCCCTAATGAACCACACAGACATTGTCTAAATACCTTCCTCTGCAGTCCCACAGTCTGAACCCAATCACACATACACTGTACTGGAGCACTGTGTTGACCTAGTTCCTAAAGGGCCCTTTAAAAATCACCAGCTGGCACATCTGCTCCCCAAACACTGTTGGGGACTATTACATTACTAGCTTATTAATGTCACTGATAAAGATACATAAATATCCCATTATTATGAGATCAGATTTCAAGTCTGTAATTGAAAACATTAATTGCTGAGCTTTTAAAATAGTTCATTGTCACTTGCTTGTCCATCAGAGAAAATAGCTTCTTAGTTTCTCTGCAGAAAGAAAATAAGTTAAAGGTAAAGTGTATAATTATTTTGATGTTAAAATACTTATCCCAGAATAATATGCAGAGACAAATTTTGTTAGCTTTTAGCAGGTTAACTTCCCTGAAAAGTATAAGCACTGTGGTTCTGTAGTGCTATCAAAAGATTGCTCTTATTGTGTGAACATCTCAACCACTCTGAATCAGCAGCGACTGTGGCTCAATCAATGGGGTGTTTTTGGGTGGGACTAGTATCTGTTTGATCGACCAATTTTACAATACTGTTAGGTGACACTAGTGGAACAGAAATTACTCACTTCAGCTCTAAATGAGTCCCTTGATATTTATTTATTTTGTCTGTCATGCAATGTTCAAACAATCTGGTAAATTTAATTGCTCACATACGTTCTCTGTGGCCTTAACCCTGTCTTGAGTTGGGTCCATTTCTCTGTACTCATGATGAATCTGAATACATTAGGTGAGTCATGGTCAGGGTCACTTGTCACATCTTTCCCACTGTTTTCATCATAAGGAAGGTAGATTAGAATACACTCGTGGCCCCACTCCCAAGAGAGCATGCCTAACAGCCGCCCATATTTGTAACTGATTTCTTCCCTTTTAATGAATAGGGTGGAATGGCCCACCAGTTATAAGCAACCACACACTGATAGAGGTTCTGAATAAAATGATTAGAAAAAAATTCCAGGCTGTTTTGCTGTATGAGATAGCTTCAGGGTCAGGTATAGGGGAAGTGTCTGAGGAAACAGTTACAATTGATCTAGGTTTGGTTATATTACAGTAGGTTTAAAAGTACACCACTGAAAATGCTTCTATTTTGCATTTATTTATGCATTTTGTTAATTGCTTAATTAGAATTTTAATTTGTTACAAATTATATAATCAGCATAACAATTTAATTGAACATTTTAAATGAAAAATTAATTTGAATTTGAAGTTGGATAGGTAGCTTTTAAAAAGTACTCCGCTACAGATTACAGAATGCATGCTGTAAAATGTCATTTTTAATGTATTCCGTTAGTTTGCTCAAGGCAGTAACATAATTTACATAATTTAAATTCGTTGGATTGCTTCTTCAGCACTGGCAGATTTTTTTCACTTGCTTTGACAAAAAACAAGTAAAGAAAGCATGAAAATACACTTTACTGTAAAAATTAATGCTCTAAAAAAAATCTAAAATATCTTATACAGATTTGCTACTCAAGTGAAGAAAACAATATTTAAATTCTCAAAGTTTTTGCAGTACATCTTTGCCCTAGCATCAAAGGTTTTACTAAAGAAAGTTATGCTCTAACTTGAATTTTCTTCATAGAATTCATTATAAAATATAATCGTGCCTGGTAACAGATGCATGGAAAGGCAAGAAATAGCATTTTAGCTTACCATAAAGCTGACGTTCACATGACAATTTACACAAGTTGATTTTGTTGCTCAAGGGTATCCTTTTCTGATCATATGTGGTTTCTGATCATAGGATGGCAGAAAATATATTATTTGTAGCTTTCTGAATGAGGTTAAAGGTTTAGCATTTCTTGTAAAAAATACCAGAACCACATAAAAACATTGACAATGCATGTAATCGTGTATTTATTGGATTTAGGTTTCATCTGTCAAAGCGTTTCTAGCTGTTTATTAATCTGTAGAAACACGATGTAGTTACTCGATTAAGCTCCCACGGTAAAGTTCCTCAAGTAGGTATATACAACGCAGTTCAATGGAAAGGAGGAGGCGAGAACCGGCTTGGCAATGTAAATAATATTTTAATGATAAACTTAAACAAAAGGCAAAACACATACATGACGGACATGTCCGTAAATGATCTCTCTCTTAACTTTTCACTCACAACAGTGTGAATGTCCTTGTATGAATTAAAAAAAAATCATGAGAAAATGTTTCACCGCTGTTCAAAAGCTCCTTGGATCACATCATTTATATGCATAAATGTTTTCCAACCGAATAGACTAAAATCACTTTAGATGGCCAATGTCACACATTTTCTTGGATTTGATTAGCGACACAGAATTAGTAATTTCACTTTTTAGAATTTTGGATTTTGAATCCCAATTGTTCACCCTGGACTTTTGAACCCCACTGCACATGTCTATGTTGCAAGAATAGCCAATGGTGTGCACTTGTGAAGAATAGAGCCAACTCAAAGGCATTCGTTGGATGCCCAATTTGTTTATGTTCATATTCACATTAAACACATTAATCAGATCACATTAAAAACAATTCGTCAACACGGCCACATGTACATCTTTAGTCCATGACAGGTTGGCAGAGAGAGAAAGCAAAAGGAACAGAAGCAGGAAAGGAGAGCATGAGAGTGAGAGAGAGTGGGGTGATCCATCATGGTGAAGTCAGCTGTCCAGAGCTGCCTTCACACAGGTCAGCCGATCGAAGGCACCACAGCCCTCACTTTATTACTGCTCACCCAACAATAATTGAGTCACCAAAAGGGGGAAGAGGCAGCAATGTTAGCATTACAAAAAGATGAGAGGAAAGAAAGAAGAGTCAATTTGAAATCATTTCTCGGTGAACCTCTACATGTCCGGTTGATTGTCGAGACAAGGCTGATGTTTGCAGAAGGATTTCACCCTGATTTTCCACTGATAGCTGAGGTTTTAGTCTCTCTCTCTCTCTCTCTCTCTCTCTCTCTCTCTCTCTCTCTCTCTCTCTCTCTCTCTCTGCTTTCTTTCTTCCCCTCCCTTTCCTGTCCCTCCTCCTCTCGTTCTAATGCTCTCAGCGAGATATTAACAGCGTCGGCTTCTGTGCCCGGCCACTCATTTCAGCACTATTGATTTTGCCCTTTATTGAGGCAATAACAGTTTGTTGACGGCACTCCTCTAAACTGCTGGACTCAATCACAGGTGAGGGCCAAGTGTGGAACACGGCAGGTTAACTTGATTCTCTCAGTCCTTGAACAAGCATACGACTATGTTATCCAGCAAATTTATTACTCAGCAGTGGTTCAACAAGATATTATTCAGTCTTTTTTTTTTTTTTTTTTTTTTTTAGAAATTACATCTAGAACATCTTTGCACTCAGGATTTTTTGTCTCATTAAAGTTTTTCCTCTTGTCTTAAGAAATGAAATATTATTATTATTTTTTTAATTCAAAAAGATGTACACACACAGATGATGAAAACGTATCAGTGGCCAAAAAGCTGATTTATTTTACATGAAGAAGGTCGCCTCATGGGGGATGTCATGTTGAGATCACATGACCAGCCAAACATGATTTCCTTATCTGGTAATCCCCCTATTTGCTGACTTTAATTATAAATTAATTATGGTTCACATCGAATAGCTAATTTCTATCATTTTTGGTTACTGCCATTGTTTATATACAGTACTGAGCACAAGTTTTAGGCACATTAGATGTTTCACATAATAAGAGCTGAGCAGAGGTTATTTTATATCCTCTGCTTTAATGTTTAAATTGAAAATATCAATTTTAGATTTTCAAACATTCCAACATTACATTTGTAAACAGAATAGAAGTAGAACAAAGAGTCCTAAAAACAGGTAATTTGGACCCCACAGAGCCCAGACGTCAACGTTATTGAGTTAGTCTTGGATTACATGAAGAAACAGAAGCTATTGAGAAACCTAAATATATAGAATATGGCAATTCTCCAAGATGCTTGGAACAACCTATCTGCCAGTAACCAAGAAAGACTGTGCTGAGGAGAATTGGTGCTGTTATAGGGTGGTACCAATTATTGATTTTGTCATTTTATGTTTATTGCACTTTAAGAATCGAGAAATTTCAGTGGTATTGGTTCTGACTACTGACATTTTGGTATTGTGACAACCCTAATGTTGTCTGACAACCGCCTTCAAACAATAGGACAGAAGCAACAATAAAACACAAACTGGATTCAAACTTGGTTTGCCTGCACATAAGTGCCATTTTGAAAAATCTCAAAACACATGCACTGCCTACCAGGCCATGTCTCTGAAAATTACAAGCTTTTTGTATATGTGCTGGTTCAAAGGTGATAATTTGATATTTGACGTCAAACCAACATTGCTTGCGTGACCTGAGTGTGGAATTATTTTGTATTTTTTTTTTTGAGTGGCCAAAAATATGAAGAAAGGCAATTTTATATTCTGTCTAAGAGAATTATTTGAGGCAATAGTTCCTAATTGTTCAGTGAGCTCCGGATGCAGAGAAAATGGCATCCAACAATGCACCTGGCCCGTGTTCAGCACATCCAGACTGCGGCCTTGTTTGGTCTCTCTCCATCTCCTCTGTCAGCGTTTGTTTCCCACATTTTCCCTGTCACTTCACATCCACCTGATCCCCCTTGGCTTCCTCAACAGGGCCTACAAATCAATCTGTGCTTCCAGGAAAAAGCTCCTGCTTCTGGGTAACCGAGCAGTGTGCTCTTTATGCATTGCTGGAGAATCCATATGCCTACTTTAATATATCTGAATAGTGTTCTTTTTCTTAAACTGAACCAGCACAAGTGTTATCTAGACAACTCTACTAAACTTCAACATCGAGTAGGAATTAATGCAGTCCTTTTTTCTTTGCAAAGTTTTGGTGGCTGCTGTCTTACTGTGCAGATGTGCATAGACAGGTTATTATTGACTTTCAGAGAGTAACCTTTGAGGGCTGGAGAGAATATGAATTATGCAATGAAGCCACATTAGTTAAAGAGCACAGTGACTGATACTTATGATGGGCAGATATTGATGGATGGAAGACATGGGGGAGGAGGGAAAAGTTGGTGGAGGGAGACAAAGGATATTTGATTTTTCATTAGATAAGCATGGAAGATAAGCCATCGAGTTAAGCAATAAATTTGATAGAGCGAGCAAACTCAAATCTGTGAAATTCAAAGAACTGAGCATCAGCTGTGCTCATACACATGGAATGGACATTCTGCTCTACTTCACACGTGTATGTCCAATATGATGGTTAGATGCACTCTTGCCTAAAATGCACTGTGAACCTCACGTAAAGGTGATTAAAAAGCCTTCTATTTGATAAACTTTGACTGAACCTTCTATAGTTTCTTAATTTCAAAAGGATTAATTGTAGATATGATGTCATAATGTCTTACATACCACCACAATCCAAACCCCTTGACTGTGCTCTTATGGGGCTTTTCCACTGCATGGTACAGCTTGACTCGACTCTGCTCACTTTTTGGGGCTTTTCCATTCCAAATAGTACCCGGTATCTGGTACTTTTATTAGTACCACCTTGGTCAAGATTCCAAGCGCGCTGAACCGATACTAAATGTGACGTCAATCCTGCAGATCACTGATTGGTCAGAGAGAATTGTCACCACCAGCATCATTGGATTTGGATTTGTGACACGGGACATAAACCGGCTAGTTTTAAAGTTAGCAACAGCGATAGCAGTATCATTTGTTCACATGACTTTCGAATTGTAAAAGGAAATGGCTGTGCGCAAAACCACGCCATGGTCAATAAACGAGGTGCAGACGTTCCTCTCATTAGCGACAAATAAAACGAAAATGTCTTTCAGGAAGTGTCTCAGCTGTTGGCTGCACATGGCTACTACCGGAACTACCAACAGTGTAGGGAAAAGTAAAAAAATTTTTACTTAAAAGTGACTACAAAACCATCAAGGACCACAACAGCCGGAGGGGTTCAAACAGAAGAAAGTGGAAGTTGTTCGACCAAATGGATGCTATGGATGGTACGTTAACTCTATACTCTGCTTGAAAGCTTCACTTTATTTAGTTGACCAGCTACTGGAATGCTTGCTTCTAAAACAACCAGGCCAATTTAACTGTTACACTTGTGTAAAATCACCATGCAACAACTGCTTTATGCAGCACAATGAGCTAGTAGCTAATAGCCACATGTCACGGCAGTAGAGGTGGTGCAACTATGACAATCAGCCTATAATCCCACCCACGTTGACGCAGCACTAAACAGCAGTGGAAAAGCAAGATCAGAAAAGTAAAGCAAGTAGAGTCGAGTTGAACCATAACGTGCAGTGGAAAAGTGCCATTACACTGTCTAATGATTAATTCTTCTAACACTTTACAATAAGATTTGTTAACATTATTCAATGCATAAGGTATAATGACTAACAATTAACAATAGTATTTTTAGTAACTAACATTAACAAAGATGAATAAATGCTGTACAAATATATTGTTCATTGTTATTTCATGTTATTTCAACTAAAGTTAACTAATACCTTGTTTGATTAAAGGGATTGCTGTATGTTAGTAGTAGTAGTAGTAATAGTAGTAGTAGTAGTAATTTATTTCAGACAGACAACTTAGTTTCAACACAGTTGAGCTGACAAACAACAGCATTTTTCCTTCAGTCTGAAACAGGTGTAGGCTGAAGCTCTTGCTTATAATGCCTACCCTTTTTGAAACATCCCATATTTTAATCAAATAAAATAAAAA
The DNA here is from genome assembly GCF_025860055.1 of Xyrauchen texanus. Classification (NCBI taxonomy): domain Eukaryota; kingdom Metazoa; phylum Chordata; class Actinopteri; order Cypriniformes; family Catostomidae; genus Xyrauchen; species Xyrauchen texanus. Next base: position 25,017,247 of record NC_068294.1, on the reverse strand, counting down.
TACGTATTGTCTTACATCATAAGTTGAAATGAACATTAACTAATATTAATATTTTCCTAAGTATTGATTATTGTTTATTAATGTTACCTAATGTTGTTAACTAATAAAAAAAATGGAACCTTAATTTAGTGTTACCCTAATTCTATTATACAGGTGTCATACTTTTATATGCATATGGTATTGACACTTCTTCAGCTAAATTTTACATTGTTCTGGGAACAGTCAAAATTTGTATTGCCTCAGAGTCATAGTAGTTTACCTCTTACAATGGCAACAAACTGTGTTTTTGAAACTGTAGATTCGATTATTGTCAGGATATTGTCAGATATAAAATGGCTCACAATATGATAGCCCATAATGGATTGCAGCCTTGGTGGGTATAAACAGCATGACATTACACACCAGTGTGGTCACTTGTTTGATCCAACCATTTACATTTATTGCAAACTGATAGAGGCATATGAATCATTGTGGCTAGCTTGCACAGATTATATGTACAGCCCATTTGGATTGTATTTGCATACTGTGCACACTATTTGTGTGTTGTTCCATTATAATATTTTTATATATATATATATATATATATATATATATATATATATATATATATATATATATATATATATGAAATGCATGTACGTGTTAAATGTTAAATGAGCATCTGTTTTCTGTATTTGTTGGGACATTTGCAATCAGTTCTGACACACTATGGACAGAGGATATACAGTGCTGTTCAAAAGTCTTCATGGAAAATATGATTCAAAAACTCTGGAATTCATTTTATATATATATGGCATCCTCAAATCATGCTGGGATAACATGAATCATCTGTCTTTTCAAAAACTTGTGTGGTCCATGCCTCTTTGAGTGCATGCTGTATTTTAAGCAAAAGGGGGATATACTGTACAAATTACTTAGAAATTCTGAAAATTCAATTGTTGACTCATATTATTATGCTGATAATATAATTGACAATTTAAAATCTGTTATCTATTAAGTTAGAAAAATGCAAAATAGAAGCACTTTCACAAGTGAATATACATAAATGCATTTTTGACAACACAGCACACAGTGTGAGGTACCTTAGTTGAGCTAATACAATCAGAACCTGCACAAGACCAGCAGTCCATGGGGTCATGGGAGCAGAGCAGGAAGTATGACATCATCACTCTGCTGCTTTTCCGCATAAGCGGCAACGGTGACCCTGCTGGTATTACTGCTCTAATAGAACATTAGGAGATGATAAAATTGCAAATGAACAAGCACTGGAATAAATTTGTCATGTTTTTACAGGCCTGGCTTCCTTGTAAATGTGCAGACACCATTGCCTTAACATTCCAGATGTGACCTGGGCCTTATTTCATTTTTTCAGCAGTCTCCTTCCTAATGAATGTATATCATATTACCAGCCACCATAATTTACACACAGGAAAAGATTCAACATCCGAAGCACATTAATGTGGATGCTGGGCTAACGGTGCTTGGCTGTGCTGTTCTGTGGCTATTTGATATTATATATCTTCGAAACACGACGCCTAGGGTTATTTGGTGGCACACTCATTCACATTTGTGTGCGCTTTTGTATGTATTACTATGAATGCCATCAGCTTTCACACTGAGGAAAACAAAGCTGAAAAACACCTGTCTTACCTAAAGGGATGCTCAGATTGGGTTGAAAAAGGAATTGAGTCTTCATAGCTCATTGCTCTCCTGGTTTAAGCTATACTGAATTCATTACGAATTTAACAAGTCTGATTCCTCTAAATTATTCTGGTTCCTTAAAAATTACATTAATAATTCTTGAGAAGAAAAAAAAAATGCACTAAGAAATGCAATACAGCATTAACTACCCTCAAAAGTTTTTTTTTTTGTTTTTTTGTTTTTTTATGAGATCATTTCAAATTTGATCAGAGCAGATATTAAAAACAAATCTGAAATAAATTAAATGCAGTTCTTGCAAAAGTTGTTTACACCGTTTTTTTTTTTTTTTTTTAATGTGGCACAATGATAGCATAAATGCAATCCAATAATTGGTCTCAACTACATATAAAAGTAATTTAAACAACAAAAATAAAATTGGTAGTATATTCAATTGTATTCATTTATTTTTATTTTTTTTTATTATTATATTATTTTTTTGTAAAGTATCTTTTTTACATTTACAATGAAACTCATGCAGTCTCATTTGTTTGTTTGTTAAACGGTTCTGAATAAGAACTGGTTTTCGGTTCCCAACCCTAGAAGGAAGATGGGGGAGGACAGAGTATGGGTTATGATGTCTCTGACTGATAGACAGCTATACAGACATGCAGATCCCGGATCAAGTTTCTTTCCTGTTTACCGCTCCTGGCTCCCTGCTCAGCCCTTACTGGAAGCCATACAACTCGCCCAGGAAATGGGCTCTGCTTCCAGACACAGGGCCACCACACACGGCCCTTACTAATAGCATTTATTTGTTTATCTGGACAAACTTTTGTCCCCTTCCTTATTGGATTTTCCCTCTCAACAGATCTATCCCCCTCCCCCCACACCCCCCCAGTATTGTAATGACAGCAGATCAATACGTAGGAATGGTAACTTGCAACAATGGAGAAAGAGCGAGTGAGAACGAGAGAGAGAGAGAGAGACAGAAACAGAAAAGTGAAAGAGTATAAGGTGCACAAGGAGCTATACTGGATAAATGACACAGTGCCAGTACAGCAGGGGACCCAGTAATGGACTAATGCTTCCCATCCCTTATGTTCTTCCTTCATCCAAGGGAGCACCACCACTGAGAGAGGGTAAAGGAGAAGAGAGCCTGCAGTAGTCACACATCCATACTAAAGCACCACTTTAGGCCTCCCCAGGCTCCTGCGCTTCTCTCAATCACCCGGCCCGAGTCCAGGCGAACAGAGACGGGCGCCTCCCCCACAAAGCACCCCTAACGAGGGGTTAACGCAGTGCCAGAGCTCCCATTATTGAGTGAATTTAGCACCTTGGACAGTGCACTAAAAATCTTTATTGCTTTGCTGACCCCCTCGTCATGTACGTGTCTGTGTGTTGCATCTGGGGCCGCCGAGGGGAGGTGTAGAGGGCTGATTGAAAGGCAATATGTCGACTGGTAGGCAGGCACACATGCTCAGGGGCTTGTTCACAGCAAGGGTTACACACAGAGGGTGAGAACAATTTTCTGGTTGTCGCACTGCGAGCTTATTTCCTCAGCACCACCACATTAACTTTTAAAAAGGGTTCCGCTGGAGCTTCAGGGTTTAAAAAAAAGGAAAAAAGAGGAGAAGAGGGGTTAGAAGAAAGAAAATGAATACACAGAGTAAAGAACAGTGCTAAATGTTTAATGTGTGAAAGGGATCGTAATAAATAGGTTTTCTGTTATGGAAGTGAAAGTCGATTACCTGGAAGGAAAATAGTGTTATTGCTTTCCACATCTCCTACAGAACAGTCGTTTGCATGTACAAACATGTGTGTATTTATTTTAAATGTGTTTGTATTCATGCATTATACATGGAAGAGGTGGTAGAACTATTCATAGCAAGAACTAGAAGAATTACAGGGGCTCTTGTGTGGCTGTAAAGGTGTTGTGTAAGATATCTACAAATGCTAGTGTAAGGGAGTTGTGGTTAAGGCTCTTGGCTAGCAACCCAAAGGTCACATGTTGAGACCCTGACAGGCGATCTATGAACTGCAATAGTTGCTGCGGTCCGCTATTGTGTCCTTTGGCAAGGCACTTAACTGGAGATTATTCCAAGGGGAATGTCCCTGTAGTAAATATACTGTACTATAAGTCCCTTTGCGACTGCCAAGTAACTAAATAGACTAAAAAAAATAAAAAATTATGCATGATTAGTTAATTTAATTAAAGGTGTTCACTAAAGTGGAGTTTGTTAACATTTGCGATATTGACATACTGTAAAAGATGGAAAGCTAAAGTGCTACCTATTTTCTCTTATAGGAGGTGATTTTGAAGAGGGCAGCAGACCTGGTGGAAGCTCTATATGGGATGCCACACAATAATCAGGTGAGATTTAGATAAAAAACTGGACTTCAAACCATAAAAAATGACACTTGGTGCACACTGAATTGATAAAAGAAAACTTTGATGTAGGATCAGTGTAAATAAATAATGAAAATACTAATCAAGTGTTTTCTTTAGAGAAATCAGAGCAGATCATAGTTTAGCACAATCAGTTGAGGGGACAAACTTAATTTCAGAGCGTTTTAATTTATTTACTTAATATTTGTAAGTATTTTTTTTAAGTATTAACCTTCAATTGTTACCTCAAGTATTTATTACAACTTGATTCACCCCATAAAAATGGCTTATGTTGTTATAACCAGTAACATATTACAATAAGGTTCCATTTGTTAACATTAGTTCAAAGCATTAGTTACAATGAACAATACTTTTACAGCATTTATTAATCTTAGTTGATGTTAATTTCAACCTATACTAATAATTTTTTTTAAATCAAATGCTGTGTTTGTTAACATTAGTTAATGCACTATGAACTAACAATTACATTTTTTGTATTGTTAATTGTTTGTTCATGATACCTAAAGTATTAGCTAATGTTAATGAATGGAACCTTATTTATAATTTGTCGAGTTGATTTAGTCAAATCATATGACATTTCAATCAGGTAAATTAGATGTTATCATTAGATGTTTAGGTTAACTTGCAAAACATTTTACCGTGCATTTGAATGCAAACAATATTTAGTGCAATACAAATAACTAATGTATTTTTTTAAGGCAGTCGGTTTACATGCTTTAAGTAAATGTACTTATTTGGCTCAAGTAAACTGAACTTATTTTTTTATTAAAATAAACTTAAGTAATCTTTGATTATATTTAATTAGTTAAATTGAATAATAGCACGTCTTATACAGTATAAGAGAAATTATGACTGGATTCTCGCTAGTAATTCTTAGTGCACATAAATCTGCATTTTGTAAAGTGCAATTGAGTAAAGAAGAATGGCTTGAATTTACCAGGCTCCAAGTTAACCAGAGGTAACACTAACCACCCTCATAGTCACAAATCACAACTATCAACCAGCTACAACAAAACAACATCAACAGTCATAAGAATTAAAACTATATACATTTTAAATAAAAATTATTATTTTCTACAAACTTCCCCTTTTTGACCAAACATACATTATTTATTCAAGCACAAGGGCTTTATGGGTATTCCACGCAGCTGCAATTTTGTACTTGATAATTTTGAGTTAGTCAAAGCCAAAGTTTAAAGAATGTGTATACAGTATTTGAGTTATGATTACAAAATGTGACATTTCAAGTACTGTTTAATCAGGACCACTTAAATGTTTGTATTAATGACAACTTTAGGGTTTAGAGAGTAACTGTAACTTAATTTAAACTAGTAAGAATAGTAAAAAATGTACCTCATATTTTGTAAACTCCTTTTTTTTTTCTTACAATTTGAGATAACTTAGTATTTACTGTAATTCTGAAAATGTTGCTGTCCAAACACAGTACAAATTTACAAAATGACAAAACAAAGCATGACATTGGACAATAGTAACGGGCAACATACTAATGAGTTAATGTGACATTGTAGATATGGAGTTTGTAGTGTTTGGAGAAATTGATTGGGATTGTCAGAACTTGTCTGTGAGAATGTATCAATAATATGTACAAATTATACAGACAGAAGAAGATTTCAGAGCTTTAAGGGGATTTTGTCATTCTCTAATATCCTGTAACATATTTCCTCAACATAAATCCCCCAACATAATTCCTCAAGAGCTCTCTGTCTCATTGGTTAGAAGAACCACAAGGGCATCTTCAATGTGAGATCAGTTATGAACTGCGAGTGAGGGCATATGCTCATCGATTGCAGAGCTGAGCAGGAGTGCAGTGGTGCTGAATTATTTAGGCTGGGCAGTGGATGGAGCATGACTCCAGTCATCAACCCTCTAAAAGAGCTCCCTCTCAGGAGCCCCCTATCCCCCACCCCCACCACCCCTACCTCCACACGGTCCTGTCATCTTTATGAGGGTGAATTATTATCAGATTCAAGTTCCACCAAAATGGGCAGTACACCCAACTGGTTTTGTGCTCTTATTGGAGTGACTAAACACTATCTAATCCTCATGGGTTTTATTTTCTTAGTGTAAACAGAACATTGTTGCACTTGCTTACTGATTATAAGATTTATATAATCATATTTTAATAGGTTGTGCTTATTTGGCAACTCACACTCTACATAAAACCCTCTGATAGACGATATATGTTGCCAGTCTGTAGGTATAACTCTTTTGTTTTGTTTTTTACCTTCAATTAAAATACTAAATAATATGGTGCAGAGGTAATATGAATATATTTTCTGAGATTTATCGATTTGTTGTGGGGCTTTATTTTAGGTATTTAATGTTGGATAACATTTTATAATATGTTAGTTATACTGTTATTTATTATTAGTGTACTAGAATATGTTTTACCATGTATTTTATTGGGGTAAATAATAAAACCATGAATCATCATGTAATAATAATACCAAAATATCATCATTAATTTTTATTGTGATAGATGTTTTACATTGTGTTATTATTTACAACTCTTATTTATGTAACAATTTGAAGAACAATGATGCAGACAGCACCATAAAGTTCAAGTGGGACAATAAAGTATATATATATATCATTATCATCCAAAAGGAACACACAAACTCATATCTCGGTTCATATACATCTATGTACCATTAAATAATGCTCATTTTTCATTTCCCATGTTATCTTCATGATATTTCTTCATTTCATGCCTTGCATGATTTGGACACTAAATTCCTAACTAATTTCCTTCTTATCATGCATTGGCTCTATTTAACCTGTTTTGTGTTGATCTTTATAGGAGATAATTCTGAAAAGAGCAGCAGATATCGCAGAGGCGCTCTACAATGTCCCAAGGAATCACAACCAGTTACCAGGTCTGACCAACAACTCTGTCCACGCTGGCATGATGGGAGTCAACTCATTCCATAGCCAGCTCGCAGTCAATGTGTCAGAGTCCACACAAGCAGCCAATCAGGGTGAGTAGAGATGACATCAGTCTAAAAGCTCCCATGAAATGGATTGATTTTCTATGTTGACATTTTTTCTGTAAAAACAGGAAGTTTGAAGGGGTAGTCCCTAAAAAAAAAAAAGGCCATTAGCCTTAGTTTTACATCTCTAACCCTAACAGCCATGAACCATGATTTGCAACTTGCTCTAACTAGTCAGAGGTAGGTGGTTTTATGAGAGACATATTTGGAAAATTATTCTGAAAATAATTTTTTGAGTGCATGATGCATCCTCGATATTTTTGGTCCATTTCCCAGAAGAAAAAAGCTACATTTTAAATGTGTATACCTGCAGAAAGATAACTTTTAGGAGTAGGCTACACTAGCATATGGTGACACCAAAACTAACAGACACAATTTTGATTTTTATGGGGTCTTTAAACCACAAGATATTTTGGGAATTACAGAATTACTGAGATGAATTTTAGGCTGTTATGATTGACTCTGAGATGAGAAGTGTGTGTGTGTGTGTGTGTGTGTGTGTGTGTGTGTGTGTGTGTGTGTGTGTGTGTGTGTGTGTGTGTGTGTGTGCGTGTATTTATCACTTTGTGGGGAACAAATGTCCCCATAAGGATAGTAAAACCCGAAATTTTTGACCTTGTGGGGACATTTTGTCGGTCCCCATGAGGAAAACAGCTTATAAATCATACTAATTTATGTTTTTTGAAAATGTAAAAATGCAGAAAGTTTTCTGTGAGGTTAGGTTTAGGGGTAGGGTTAGGTTTAGGGGATAGAATGTAAAGTTTGTTCAGTATAAAAACCATTATGTCTATGGAAAGTCCCCATAAAACATGGAAACACAACAAGTGTGTGTGTGTGTGTGAGAGAGAGAGACAGAGAGAGAGAGAGAGAGAGAGAGAGAGAGAGAGAGAGAGCAAGAGAGAAATGGAGTGCAAAAGAGAGAGAGATGCAAATAAAGATGGAAGTTGGTGAAAATGACAGCATACAGATAGATACAAGTTTTCAGCAATGCTCCCTGAACCGCCAGGCTCCTTTACCTCAGCATTCCTTGGCCTCTGTGACAGTGAATGATTTGTGTTAAGTCAGCAGTAATCTATCAGTGGTCTGATGAAAGGGAGAATGAATAGTAAGCAGAGCAGAGATGAGAGCTGCCTTTGTAACAGACAGCTGGGACTCCTGGAGTGAGAACTTCCTGCTGCTTTTACCCATGTCAGCTTTTAATGTCCTGATGTACATTTATAGTTTATATCCTCCTCCTGTCTTTTCTGCCTCTTCTTTACCTCCGTATGCAACTGACACACAAATTTTCTTACATTTCCAGAAATAGTGTATTGGGAAGATAATCACATTCTAATTGATTAAAGGAGCAATATGTAATATATTTACTGTACTAAAGCATACAATTATCATAATATGTTTTCAGAGATTTTGGAAACATGCTAAGTTGAAATACTGGCTTCTCCAAAAACAATGCTACAGTCAGTATATTCTACTTTGAAACATCCATTCGGGGCAGGAATTTCTGTTTGTATTTTGGCCTGTGTGATCCCGGCCACTGCCCATTTCCCAATAGTATTTCGGGAAATAAGTTACCGGGAAAATACAGCTGTAGCCATGGAAGCCAGTAATACATCTAGCTAACAAAAAATTCACATGAGCTGGTTTGAAACATTGTAAATGTATAGATTAGCTGATCAACTTACCGTGTAAGGCTCGTCGCTTGCCATTTTCAGTTTGCTTGTTCCTGTTGCGTGTCTTCAACCTGGCAACCCATGTGAGCTTCGAGTCTGGGAAGTAGGGGGCGGGGGAGACAACTTTCTCCAATATTTTGAATTTGGACTACAGTGACCATTTTAAACACTTGATGTCAATGTTACATGTTGCTACTTTAACTAAGATGCAATTCAGATCCTAGTTATGTTTTCTTATCACTTTTCATTCACTTTCATTAAATGTACAAGAATGGCCTTCAACTTTTGTGTTCAACAGAAGAAAGAAAGTCATATGGGTTCGGAACAATATGAGAGTTTGTAAATTATAACAGCATTTTTAATATTTGGGTGAACTATTTCTTTAATTTATTTTCACATATTTCTTATTATATATTTCATGTTTCACTCCTCTCATGCCAATATGCGGATGTCTTTCAGGTTTCAGTCGGAACACGAGCAGCGTATCCCCTCACGGTTACGTACCCAGCTCAACACCCCAGCAAAGTAGCTACAGTACCGTCTCTACCAGTATGAATGGATACGGCAACACAGGCATGACCACACTGGGAGGATCACCCAACTTCCTCAATGGTTCAGCTGCCAACTCTCCTTATGCCAGTGAGTACTAACCATCTCTTTGTCTTTCTCTATCTCTTTTTCACTTTGTTTTACAAGTCTGGATAACATTATAGCTGTCTGAATCATTAATACACGGCAAAAAGATTTCATACAGCATTTATCAGTGAATTACTATCATTGCAATGAATCTGACTAGATCTAGGAAATGAGGAATCATGCATGGATCATGAGAGGGTTTGTAGTTCATCATACTATCCAACACTATATTGCATTGTATATTTCATTACCGCTTGATTAGAGTGAAATACTTAGGTTGACTATAAACAGAATTGTCTGTTTCTTTAAGAGCAGAAATAAAATCCCACCTTTCCTTTTTTTCAGTCATGATCAGACCCTGTCCATAATGCTTAGCCATTCATGTAACACCAATCTTCTCGCGCTGCTTCTAAATTAAAGCGTCTTAATTAAATCAATAAACTAATTGCAGGAGAAGCAATTCAACTTCGGTACTTTGATTCCGAGATGTTAACAAGTATTTTAACAGGCTCACTGACTACACACTGACACTTTCAATCAATGCAAGAGAGCAGCCTTTGTGGGCTCCAATTTTCATTAATTGATTCGTTAGGCCTTCATAAATGGATTATGACACCATCAGGAGAATTTACTTGGGAAAGTGCCATAAAATTTAAGCGCAGAATAATAACAACAGTAAAGGGAGAGCACGATATAAGAGAGTGGCTGAAATACGACAGTAGTAATTGTAAAATCGTTGAAGGGGAAAATGCTCTTAGTGTATTAATAGACAAAAGGAGAGCTGGTGGGGATGGGGCAGGGGAGGGACCAGCATTTATGTTGTTCAGCGAGGATCTCTGAATCTCATTCCTTATGAACCTCTTGTCAAAGAAGAATATAAAATAGGTGCCAATTGTTAAAAATATTATCTTTCAATCTGTGTTGAGTTGTTAGTGTTTGTATTCATTTACTTTAAATAAAATAATAAAAAAATGATATTTATTATAATTTTTTGGTGATTGTTGTTATAATTTTAATACACTTGGGTTATGAGTTACTTTTCCTGAATGATATATGATATCATACATAATAAAAATCAAAACCTGACAATTCATTTACATTAGGTAATTGCACTTTTTTTTTTCGTCACCTAATTTATAATGCATTTAATTGTTTTTAAATCACATGCTGGACCAATTACGTTATAATATGTTACATTCCTCTTTAAAAAAAAACTGACAACTTAGATTTACAGTCCATTATTATGTAAGTGTCATAGTTTTAATTCACTAGCATTGCCATCAACAGTTTCCTGAGATAATAATCCAAGGGTGTGCCTCAAGTATCTGTGTTCGGTCCTTTTTTATTGCTTGTTTGCTGTAGGAGTATGAGGTATATTCACGCCTATCAGCTCTCCTCACCCATCCTCATTTCCTTCCTTCAGTTGTTCCTTCAAGTCCCACCATGGCCTCCTCCACCAGTCTTCCCTCCAACTGCAGCAGCTCCTCAGGCATCTTCTCTTTTTCTCCAGCCAACATGGTGTCTGCAGTTAAACAGAAGAGCGCCTTTGCTCCTGTTGTGAGGCCCCAGACATCGCCGCCACCAACCTGCACCAGTGCCAATGGCAACGGCCTCCAAGGTGAGTGATGCAGCGTAATATTAAGCACGATACATCCAGGTAAATAACTAGAGGGTGCTGTAATGTTTTGTTTTGTGTATTCTTTGTATAATTGCTCTTATAAACCGGCTAGTTCTGAATCTAAATTCTGATTGGTGGATCCACATTTTAAGCTTTTGTGAAATGATGATAAAACACATTTTACATTCAAATTGCCAATTTGCAACGATACTTGTCAATCACAAACAGCCTGCAGTTAGTATAATAAACTGTACTGTATTACTCGAGGGAAGCATGTTTATTCTGCTTATTGTTAATAATAAATTATATAGTTTACTTAACATTAATGTCTTTTATCATCTTGCTGCTTCTGCCTTTGCATAAAAGCAATAGTCATAAGAATTAATGCGTTAGTAATTTGATCATGGTAAGGAGACCATGTAAGCACCCCTTACTAATAGTATTGGGTGTAATCTAATTACTATTTAGTCTAAAATAGTGTAATGCATTACTTTTTAAATTCTTGTTCAATTAAGTTAATACATTTTAAGTACATTACACATTTCTAAAACAATATAATTTATGAAAAATATTTTTTTACTTTAATTATGTTCAGAAGTTCACCTGTTTGCGTTTCAGTGACAGCTGAATTGTAAGAGAGAAGCATGTGGTTCTATGTGTATGACCATAAACAAGGATGAAATATAGACATTATTTTGAATTCGTTGAGCAAAAACAAAAATACTTATTGTAAAAAGTGTTTTAGAAAGTCACATAAAAGTAAAGTTATTAATAAAGTGATTACATTTTTAATGAAGTAATTAGTAAAATAATCTTAATTTGTAGTGGATTACTTTTGAGTAACTTTTCAGACATTGCTCATGGTAAAATCACTGGATAACACCATGGATGACACTCCATAAAGTGTCTGATGTACAACTTTCTAACACTTAGACAGCTGTCATAATTGTCCTAACTTGTGGTAATCTATTTTTATGTTTGCTGCTGTGACCCAATTCCTCTTTCTGCTTAAAAAATAACTCTCTCTCTCTCTCTGTTTCCGTCATCTTCCTTCCCCTTCTCCCTGCTTACTCACTCTGCTTCCAGTAGATCAATCTTTTGTGGACTCTAGCAAGTACTCCACCACCAGCTCCCTGCAGGGACTGGCCTTCTCCTGAAGTATGTTACACCTGTCTCACAGTCTTTCTTCATCATCCACTCTTTCTATCCATTAACCCATCCATCAGCATGGCTGTCAGGATGTCCTCTCCCTTCATCCTCCCTTGTTCTCCTCACTTCTTCTTGGTCACTGGAGGCCTGCAGTGTGTAACGAAGAGCATGCCATATGTGTTTCATTTCCTGCCTGACTTCCTGTTTCCTGTGTCAGCTCTTCTCCGGGTTTGGTTGTGGCTGTGGAGTGCATTGTACACAGACTTTTGTCAGTTAACTAGCCATAAGTCAGTTAAGATCCACTAATAGAAACATCTAAAAACAAAACACAACTGCACAACTTGTCTTACATCTATAAAAACATACAGTGAGGTTCAAAAGTTCACGTTCATATGGAAAATATAGAATTATGACGTAGAATGTATACAAAATATTTAAGATGCTGCACTATTTTAGGCCACTAATTTAATAAGCAAATGTAGCATTTATCATACTATTGTCCTTTTAGAAAGCTCAGATTTTCTTGCTTCCGTTGATGAAAACAAAATGGTCCTTTTGAAACATTCTCAAAAACAAAGCTGGTAAAACATGAATCATCATGTTGCACAAACCTATCGAGTCCATTCCAGCTCAGGGCATGCTGTTATCAAAGCAAAGGAGGGACATACTGTACCAAACACAATGAAATTCTGAGATTTATGTGTATTTTTGTATTTTACTTTTCAATTAAATTGTTATGCTGATAAAACAGTTTCTAACTGAACAAAAAACTCAAAATAGAAGAAGAATTTCCCAAGTGGGTGTAATCTGCTTGCAAAGTAATTAGTTACAGTTGTCTGCTTACTTTTTTAGTAAAAAAAGTATTGTAAGGCATTACATTTTACTTTTTAAAATCAGATTACAGTTACTGACAGTTAGGTACTTACTTTTAAATACATTAGGGTTATACATATTTCTAATATAATATTATTTATGCAGAATAAATATAAAAACATGAATTATGATCATATGTATGTCTGTTAGAGTGTGCACCTCCTAACAAGTCATTGTGAACGATAAATTTGTGGTGCTGAGTGTATGTCTTGAGTGCAATAACAAGGAGGAAATATAGACATTATTTCAGTTAATTTAAAAAAATTATCTGATTACAATTTTAGACTAGTAATTTGTAGTGGATTACTTTTTTAGTAATTTACCTCAAAATGAACCTCCCCAGAGATAAAACAATTACTCTCTACATAGCATTTGGCCCCTTGGTGTTAATATTTAATATCTAGACATCACATTGTGACAATCCATCCGATATAAAAGTAATTGAATTTTTGAGGCAGACATTTCTTATCTGCGATTGTGGAGTGCTTCCTCTCCGTGTGTTGAGATGCACTCAGCACTCTGACCCGATAACCTATTGCCGGTCACCACTAATTTTTTTTCCATTCCAAATGAGCCAGAGACACTCAGGAAATAACCCAGGAATTAGAGATGAGGAACCAGAGAGAGGAAATCAATAGAAAGCCAATATGTAACATGAAAAATCTGGTGTGGTGATGTGGCTGCTGAAGGTGGGGAAGGATGGAAAGATAGAGACAGATGTTCATGGGAGTTCCTTTCTCTTGGCCAATAATGACTATAACTGATAGCAATGCTGCACTGAACATACTAATGGTTTAATGTCAGAGGAACAATTGTATCTAATTCTATCAATTATTTATCTATGCTAAAGCTATTTTTGTATTATATTAGTTTTGCTGTTTGTTTGCAATGTGTCTTGTAGAAATTACATCTGTATGAATTTGTGGGGCAGTCCCCATAGGCACATGAAGTAAACACTTCTTGAAAATGTACACAAAACCCTAAACTATACACAAACACACACACATATATATATTTATATATACAGTTGAAGTCATAAGTTTACATACACTTAGGTTGAAGTCATTAAAACTCATTTTTTAACCACTCCACAGATTTTATATTAGCAAACTATAGTTTTGGCATGTCATTTAGGACATCTACTTAGTGCATGACAAAAAAGTAATTTTTACAACAATTGTTTACAGACAGATTGTTTCACTTTTAATTGACTAAATCACAATTCCATTGGATCAGAAGTTTACATACACTAAGTTAACTGTGCCTTTAAGCAGCTTGGAAAATTCCAGAAAATTATATCAAGCCTTTAAACAGTTACCCAATTAGCTTCTTATAGGAGGTGTACTGAATTGGAGGTGTACCTGTGGATGTATTTTAAGGCCTACCTTCAAACTCAGTGCCTCTTTGCTACACATCATAGGAAAAGCTAAAGAAATCAGCCAAGACCACAGAAAACAAAATGGGACACAAGTCTGGTTCATCCTTGGGAGCAATTCTCAATGCTTGAAGGTACAATATTCATCTGTACAAACAATAGTACGTAACTATAAACACTATGGGACCATGCAGCCATCAAACTGCTCAGGAAGGAGATGTATTCTGTCTCATAGAGAACATAATTTGGTGTGAAAAGTGCAAATAAATCCCAGAACAACAGCAAAGGACCTTGTGAAGATGATGGAGGAAACAGGTAGACAAGTATCTATATCCACAGTAAAATTAGTCCTATATCGACATAACCTGAAAGGCTGCTCAGCAAGGAAGAAGTCACTGCCCCAAAACTGCCATAAAAAAGTCAAGCTACAGTTTGCAAGTGCATATGGGGACAAAGATCTTACTTTTTGGATAAATGTCCTCTGGTCTGATGAAACAAAAATGTTACTGTTTGGCCATAATGACCATCGTTATGTTTGGAGGAAAAAGGGTGAGGTTTGCAAGCCGAAAAACACCATCCCAACCATGAAGCATGGTGGGCCCATGTTGTGGTGGTGCTTTGCTGCAGGAGGGACTGGTGCACATTATAAAATAGATGGCATCATGAGGAAGGAAAATTATTCCAATTATTCCCCCAAAGTTGTGGCAAAATAGCTTAAGAACAAAGTCAAGGTATTGGAGTGGCCATCAAAAAGCCCTGACCTCAATCCGAGAGAAAATTTGCGGGCAGAACTGAAAAAGCCTGTGCGAGCAAGGAGGCTTACAAACTTCACTCAGGTACACCAGTTCTGTCTGGAGGAATGGGCCAAAATTCCAGCAACTTATTGTGAGAAGCTTGTGGAAGGCTACCCAAAATGCTTGACCCATGTTAAACAATTTAAAGGCAATGCTACCAAATACTAACAATGTGTATGTAAACTTCTGACCCACAGGGAATTTGATGAAAGAAATAAAAGCTGAAATAAATAATTCTCTCTACTATTATTCTGACATTTCACATTCTTTTTTTTATCCCCCTTTTTCTCCCAATTTGGAATGCCCAATTCTCACTACTTAGTTCGTCCTCATGGTGGTGCGGTTACTCCCCTCAATCTGGGTGGCAGAGGACAAGTCTCAGTTTGAGAGCGAGAACCCGTAATCACCACCACGAGGAGGTTACCCCCTGTGACTCTACCCTCCCTAGCATCCGAGCCAATTTGTTTGCTTAGGAGACCTGGCTGGAGTCACTCAGCATGCCCTGGATTCGAACTCACGACTCCAGGGGTGGTAGTCAGCATCACAATTATATTTTTGACCGGTACCAATCAAAACTTTTGAAACTCTTGACTGAAATATTTCTCACAATCTTAAAAATCTTTTGATCTGAAGGCGTATGCTTAAATGTTTGAAATTAGTTTTGTGGGAAAAAAATATAATTGTGCCACCATATTAATTTATTTAATTATAAAACTAAACTTTAAAAAAAAAAAAGATTTTGAAGTGCTCAACACAGATGGCTATGATCCTTCAATACTGTTTAAAAAGCATCTCAGGGTGATACCTCAAGAAGTTGGTTGAGTAAATGTCAAGAGTACATGTCTGAAAATTCTAGGCAAAGGGTGACTACTTTGAAGATGCCAAAATATAACACGGTTTTATTTATTTTGGATTTTGTTTTGTCACAACATAATTCCCAAAGCTCCATTTATGTTATTCCATAGTTTTGACTGGTAATATATATATATATATATATATATATATATATATATATATATATATATATATATATATATATATATATATATACATATATACAGTAAATATAAAAACAACAAAGCTATGGAGTGCAGTATACAAGTAGTTTTTGTCAGTTAACTAACCATAAGTCAGTTAACACGTACACAAATATAAAAATCTAGACTGTCTGGGCATATATCACCCCAAAATCTACATTTTAAAAATTACATTTTGTATAAGGAAAATGTAGTGTATTTGAGGACTATTGTGATTTTCTGCTTTGTAATATCTAAATTTGTTCAATTAAAAAATATTATTCAATATGACTGAATCAAATTAATTTAAGTGGGTTACACCAAGGAAATTATATTCAAAGGGTCAGATCAGGTTCAAAATACCTCCTTAAAGGGATAGTTCACCCAAAAATGAAAATTTTTCTCATCATTCACGCACCATCATGCCATCCCAGATATATATTTCAGCTCTGTTAGTCTATACAATGCAAGTGAATGGTAACCAGAAATGTTAAGCTCCTAAAATCACAAAGGATGCATAAGAGTAATCCATACGATTCCAGTGGTTAAATCTATATCTGCAGAAATGATATGATAGCTGTGGGTGATAAACAGATCAATATTTATTATTATTTTTATTATCAATCTCTACTTTCACTTTCACATTCTTTCACATCTTGAAAGTGGAGATTAAGAGTAAAAAATGACTAAAATATTGATCTGTTTCTCACCCACACCTATCATATCACTTCTGAAGATATACATTTAACCATGTTTGGACTAATTTTATGTATCCTTTATGTGATTTTTGGAGCATCAAAGTTCTGGCCACCATTCACTTGCATTGTATGGACCAACAGAGCTGATACATTCTTCTAAAATCTTTGTTTGTGTTTTGCAGAAGACAGTTAGTCATACACATTTGGGATGGCTTTAGGGTGAGTAAACAATGAGAGAATTTTAATTTTGAGTGAACTATCCCATAGATAACAAGTGCACATATCCACGTATAACAGTGTGCTGAGTTTGTCCTCTTCATTCATACTGTAAATGCACTCACTAACCTAAAGTCCCGTCCTTTGACTGTAAGAATATCCTGGTCATCTCATCTGAACCTATGGAGCTTTGTCCTCATGGGAGAGAGGCATTAGCTAATGTGTTGTAAAGCCGTCCTATAGTGTTATCACTAATTGGATTGATGAATTGTTCATATAATGGCTCCCTGATGGGAAGACTGATATACAGCCTGTAAAGCAAGTCACTATTTATCCTGACAATGACTCCAATTAAACACGGAGGACCTGCAACCTCTGTGGATCATTCAGAATAAAGATGATCCTCACCCACTCACAGGGAATAGTACATCCTTCTGATTAATGTACAACTCCACTGTGATCGAAAGCACTGAGAATTATGGCTGAACAGGATTAGGGTCCCCTTAACATTCGTCTGCACACATTTAGTGTTTCTCGGTCCCTCCTTCTACACTTGATTGAAGCCATATTTCTCCCCTCAGTGATACTCTGTTTATTCTTCTTTTGTTTGGATGTGATCCATGTGCATTGTCTTTTTTATTGTCTTTGTGATATTTTAAATAGCTGCCCCCTTTTTAAATAGCTGCCCCCTTTGTATATGCAATGGTGTTCACTAGTGATAATGTGTTTCATTACAAATTATATGATCTGCATAACAATTTGTGAAAAACAAAAATGTCTTAGTATTTGTTATACCCCTTTTGCTTTGACGACAACATGAATTTAAGCTGGCATGGATTCCACAAGTTTGTGGAAAACCTGATTATCCATGTTATCCAGCATTAATTGAGAACGATGCAGACAGCATCTTCTGATGTTACTGAATGCTTGGCTTTTTTGACCTATTGTCCATATCATACATTTGCTTGTGACCTAAAAATAGTACAGAATCAAAGATACACAGTATCTGTTATTTGATGTAATGGATTTAGTTTTATGTAAACACTTTTATTATTTGTGTTTCTTAGTTTTGTCTAGTGTGGACTTTTGGACTGTAATAAAACTATTGCACAACACTTCAGTAACTTTATAGGAAATGTTATGAATAGAGGAAATGTTTATTTCAGAAGTAGATTGGAAAGTTAACATGAAGTAGTGTTTCAAACACCCTCTTTCTCTCTCTCTCTCTCTCTGTGCCAGTTTGGCTATGGCACACAAAGAGACTCGTATTTGTTCATATTGCTTGAGTAGGATGTGTTCTCCAGATGCTAAAACAACTTTTCATTTGGGATTGCTGCATGACAGACAAAACTAAACATTCTCCATCTCTTTCTCAACTTTTCTCCCTCTCTTCTCTCTGTCTTTTTTCTCATGTCTAGTGATCCCAGGGATGATTGTTCCTCCTATGTAGGGGCTCCCGGGCTGCTGAAGAGGCACATGTTATTTCAGCTCTTGATGGAGAATTTAAGGTCTGAAGAGCTGAAGGCAATTTTGGGTTGAGGAGAAATGAAAACTGAACTTTTAAAACTCAGGCCTTTTGAAAAAGGAATCTCATTTTATGGGAAGAGAGTGTTTGTTTGCTTTTGTTTTTAAGTTAATTTCTGGACTGCTCTACGGAAAGACATTTCCCTATGTTTTTACCTTTGCAAAAGGGATGGATGGATCTCCTATTGATTTTTTTCATGGGCTTTTTTGATTAATTCAGTGATCACATGCCTTTTTTTACAGACTGTATCATACACATAAGACACTTTCAGGAGTGGGTGCACCCGTAATGTTTCTGAGAGCTAGCTGTTGCATAACAGTGACACAGATCTCTCTTAATACTGACCAGTTTTATGGAAACGGATACATTTCAAATTGTACAAAATCCAAGAAACACAAATAAAAAGACTTAGGCCAACCACTTGAACATAGAAAACAAGAGAGGGAATTTTTTTGTCCCAGTAAAAGCCAACAAATATTTTGCCATAATTATTTTTGTTGTTGTCGTTTCTAAATTAAATTGTAGCACCATACTCAGTTCCCTGTCATATTGTTTTTTAAGTGAACATTCAAATTCAAAGCATCTGGGTGCCAGCTGGTTTGGATGTTATGATGTAGGAAAGCTATTTAATAGTTTTAAAAATGCTGTCATGTCATGCTAAATTTTTTCAGTGGGCTGTTCGCTCATGTCCAGATTCTTCCTCAAAGAAAAAAATCCTATTGATAGGCATCCAATTTCCAAAACAAATCAGTATTTATGTTTATTAAAATGTGTGCTGCTAAATAGAGCAAATATATGCAGTAAACTTACAATTGAAGGAAAAAATAAAAATGCACCCTTAGTTGCCATTTAGTTTTCTTTTAAAAACATTTTGAATTGTATGTGTGCTCCAATAATGTGATGAAATCTTTTTTTTTTTTTTTTTTTTTTTTGCTTTGTTTATGAAAAATGAAACTGTGAGATCAATTTATGAAGTGTTTGGTTTGCTGTGTCTGCTAGTGAAGGATATAGGTTAAATGAAGTATAAGAAGAATGCTATTTCAGAGTTGACTGTTAAAACAACCCTTTTCCTTTTGTATGTGTGTTTCTTTGGCTGGTTTTGAGAGACATGACTTGAATTAGCAAAGTATGCCCGTTTAGACCACACTGTATAGAATGCTTTCCAAATGTAAACGAGTCCAACACCCAACATAAAACAGTTTGATTAGTTCCCATTGGTAGTCATCTATTTTTGTACACATGATTTCTGTTGCCAAAGTCTTTGTTTTATTTGTATTTATCTCAAAATGGCTTGAGGCAGCTTATTATAACACTGATGACTGGCTCAATGCATAGGCTACACAAATTCTGACCAACTTCAGCAAACAAAGAGCAACAGTGAGGAAGGATACTGGACAAAAAGAGGGGAATCTCTGTAAAATATCCATATAAATAATATATGTATATCCAGACTTTGTATATTCCTTTTCTCCCCAAAGTTTCTTTGACTGTGTAAGGTTTTTCTGTGTGTGTGTTTGTGTCTTGTCCATCTGTTCACTCTCATCACCCAGCCTTGTCTTGAAATGTAATTTCTCATCATGTTTATTTGCATTTCAGTCCATGTTTTCATCATGTTGCTAAGCTTCCATTTTTTTATTCTGTTCGTAAAAAAAATACATTGTCTAGTTTTGTATAATTTGTAAGTTAAAAAGCAATTGTTTTTCTTTTGGAATTTTTTAATGTATGGCAACAAAGTAGCATCTCACAGTATTTAGTTATGTAGATTTTTTAACACACACACACACAAATATAAATATATATATATATATATATATATATATATATATATATATATATATATATATATATATATATATATATATATATATAAATCTATATCTTTTCTTTGATGCTTACAGAACCTGTTCTATTGTAATAATATGCATGGGCTCTTTTCCGAGAGTGATGGTTTTATTTTGTGTGTCAAAACTAGAAGGGCGTATTTGATGACGTTTTGAAATACTTTCTTTCTTCTTTTCCTCCTTTTATTTATCTAATTATTTATGCCTGCTTATAGATCTGTTTATTCCATTCTTCCTTTCACTCATATCAGTACCAGCAGTATAGATGCCTTAACAATTCAAACCCATAACCACCACCACAGTACAGTAGCTACAGAGTTCCTTAAAGGATGGCTTTCTGAACAGGGGGGGAAAAAAGCACAAACTGGCTGTTTTACCTAAAAACCTTTGTAAGGAGGGTAACATGCATTATTTGTCCTTTTTCAGTTCATTGTGTTATGAAGTATAAAGATAAGAAACTTAGTGTTGCATTTGAAGGAATATAAAGAGAAACTATATGATTGATTTTTTTTATGTATGTTGCTGCAGTGTTGCTAGGGGCATGGGTTGCACTTTCTCATTAATTTAAAGCAAAAGGCTGCCTTTTCAATTTGTTTGTGTTGTAGTAATGTCTGCTGCATTCAAGAGAGAGGGGGAAAGCTAAAAGCCATATTTTACAGTGTCACTATTAGCTCTTGGGGTCTGTGATGTTTTGATGGTAGGACACTTCAGCTGGAGGGGCATGTAAACCTGCATGTTTTGGTGTTGTGGTATGTTCTTCATGCTACTGTACTCAGTAAGATATCTGTTGACGTATTTCTCACCCTGAGCAAAGTGACTAAATATCAGAGCACAATGCCTTGCCCCCTGAGCTGAGGTGCTGACGCCAGTCTTTAAGAAGTATAGGTCTCTACAGAACAGTCATTGGTGTTACAAATCTGTGGGAAATTTTCAAACCGGGATGGGCGTTTCTAATTAATCAATGAAAGTTGGGAATCTCAGTGTAGAAATCAGTGGCTGTTTCCAAACCAGGATGGCCGTTTCAAATCTAACCAATGAAAGTAGGGAATCTCAATGTTTTAAAAACCCCCACTGATTGGGAAAAGCCCATTTTTGTTCTGTAGAGGTATAAGTCTCGTATTTATTGCTGACTGTGTTTCACAATTTTCATACTATCTGCCAAATTGGCCCTTGTAACAATATTGCAGACAAAACCCTAAACGATCAAGCTTCAGGGCTCTTTTATGAATGGTTTAACTGGTGTCTTTTATAGTGTGTGTCTGCAATCTGCCATCTAACAAAGAATAGTGCTTTAATATGTGTGAGGACAGAAGTGACTGGTGACAAAGGCCTTTTTTGAAAGGGATCTGGATGTTACTTCTCATATGAATTACAAATATGTGGCTGTTACACAATGATTTCTTTGTTAGTGGCTCCATTGTAATGATTAAGATGGCCCGCTGATAAAGCAACATGCATTTGATATGAAACTAGATTCAAACCAAAAAGCTGGTCTCCTTTTCTCCTGTCCCCTATTCCTGTGTTTGTTTGTTTATTTGTTTTTCATTTTTGATTGGATACACACTGAACCATTCTGTTGATAGGAAAACTCAAGACAAAAACTACTGTATAGATTGTTCATTTTTGATGAAAGCTGTAAAATAACTTTTCAAAGTTCACAATATTAAATTAAAGTTCTTCATGTCAGTGATTACAATATTTGTGGTGTTTCCTATGTTTTTTGTTTCTTAGCCTAAGGATATGCTTTTCTCTCTTGATGTAGAAGTGCATGTTGGGGGCATATTAGGAGAATAGATATAACAAAAGTAATGCAGTGTGTCTTATTATATCAACAGATGTATGATCATTTATTATCTCAGGGGAGCGATCTCTCTTTGGGCGGCATTTTCCCACTATCCCAGTACCCAACCCACCAATTCCCCTTAAAGCAGCACATTTTAATGAACCCTTTTCATTAAATTATTAGATACCTGATAACATAATGAATTTGGGCTCAGACTTTCGCAAACATGTTAATGATGGGCTTCTCAACATATTAATTGAGCTGCGCATTGCATTTCATTGACTCGTTTTTTTAATCAATTGCATTTACGTTCATCAGCAAAAAAATTATCTCTTTTTTTAGTTTGCATATTTAATTTAAGATGCTCTTGATCTGATTAGCTTGAAAAGTCACTGGCAGGATTTTGCTGATCTGATAGCATGGAGTGAACTCCACCTCAGTACAGGGCTTGAAAGAGAGCTTCAAACGACCCTGAAACATTAATGAAATGCAGTTTTAAATCGTTAATATAATCAGCCATTAAATCAAAGTATAGCCTTTGGTTTCAGCAGGAAAGCGCTGTTCGTTAATGCCTAAATCAGTTGTGTGTTTGCTGACATGTACTACATAAAGAAAAGACTGCTAATAAGGTATTAACATTACCGAGGGGGATGAACAAAACACTTTTGTAACATGTAACATAAAAGTGCTCCATTAATCCCAATTCATTACAGTTCATTTGTGTAGATTATGGTCCATGGTGAACTGTTGAATTAAAGGGATAGTTCACCCAAAAATGAAAATCATGACATTATTTATTCATGTCAAAACTGAACACAGAAAGCAATTTGGATTGAAATCAGGGTGAGTAAATCATGACAGAATATACATTTTTGAGTGAACTAACCTTATAACTGTAACTGTTTAACCTTTAACTGTAAATATCAGAAGTAAACTAACACAAACAAAACTTTTTGTTTTGTTTAGACAATTTAAAATCTTGAATGAACTAACCCTTTAACTGTTGAACAAATATCAGCACATGCATATCAGAGGTAAACTAACACAGAAACAAAAGTTTTGTTTTGTTTGTTTTGTTTTGTTTTTGGTTAACTAACCTCTTGTTGAAAAAATATCAGCACATACATATCAGAGGTAAACTAACACAGTACAAATGGTTTTTTTTTGTTTGTTTTTGGATGAACTAACCTCTTACTTGTTGAAAAATATATCAGCACATACATATCAGAGGTAAACGAACACAGAAGCAAAGGTTTTGTTTTGTTTTGTTTCTGATGGACCTGAGATGCCACAGGTTCATTTTGAAGTAGGCTATATCTGTTCTTAGAGGGTTTTTGTAACAGCTTAGTTTCAGTTCCTCCGTTTTTGAAGTCGCTAATTGCCTATTTTATGTCCGAATTTTTGTTCAAGCAGCTGCCGTACGGAGGTAAGATGGCAGAGCTCTAGATAACCATTAGCTAATGGCTTATTGAGAGACATGACCACCAACCCCCCTTTCGCCCCCCAACCTTCAGTCCACACCCTGCAGCGAGGTACTTAGCAAACAAAGGCTGCTTTGAACATTAAACATCTCAAAAGAAGGATTACACTTCTCTTCATCTCTCTCTCTCTCTCCTTCTCTATTTTTCTGTCACTCTCTCTTAGTCACAAACCTCAGGGGAAAGCTGTCTGGGAGCTAATGTACAGAAATGAGTGATAGATGACAATTTGAACAGAGGTGTATACGCATCTCCCTCCACTTGTCATTGTTGACAGTCCTTGACAGAAAGTCTATAGAGCACATCAGCTCTCTTCCAGCATTAATGAGTGTGCTGATTATTTTTATATGGCACTTATAAAGCCGACACATCAACGTCTGAGTGCTAAACACCCAGAGGAAATTTGAATTGCTCAAAGATTGCTCATTCATAGCTCAGGAGATGTAATGGAGTTATGTTGATATCATCAACTCCAAGTTTCAGCTTTGTGCCTCACCTTAAGGAAATAGATACAAATGGGATATTAGTTGACATACATTAAGAGTATAGAGCTATAAAAAAAATTATGACAATAGTCCTGATTATTTGGTTTTGAGATAATTTGAGATAAATTCCCAACTTACCAATCAGAATATTATTTAAATATGACTGAATCAATCTGTCTATATTAGGTTACACCAACAAAAGTTTCCACTTTTATATTGCATTTTCCCTCATTTTTATCTCAATGCTGCCTATGAAAAACAATTCAGATTCTAAAGTGACCTGTCTAGTGTACTGTATATTGATTCTCCTTAGTAATAATGCCATTGCAATTATATAACTGATGGATTTCTTAAAATAAGGGGTCTGTTACAGCTGGGCACAGGCCTCTACAGAGTCCTTCTTGTATGCGCTGTGCATATTTCAAGAAAGCCACTGTCAGGCATTCTCTTACTTCAAGTAATGAAATCATTATAATATTGTGCATAGGCTTTCCAAGGTCTTTGCATGCTAAAAGATATCTTCTGGCCATAGCAGGTTGTATGATCTTATTCACACAGCATTAGGGCATATCATTCACTTGTTAGGCATGCAGGGATGTCCTTTACTCCACAGATACTTGCTCAACAATCTTTCAGAAAAATACCATAAGATAAAGAGTAATGCATGCGGGAACTACCCCTGACTGAACCAAATAAACAAATAAATAAAGCCGATCGTCTCCAGCGTTTCCCATGAGCTATAGACGGGGAGAGCAGAACTGAAAGGCATCTTTGAGAGTGAAAACAGAGGTCCCACATGGGAGCTTGGAGAAAAGAAGGAAAGAACCAGACAAAGACGATGAACTGAAGAGATGAAAACATTTTGAATGAATAAAAAGCCACAAGAGAGAAGGAGAGGACACAGAGAGAAATGAAGAGGGTCCTCATAGCCCACAGAGAAAAGGCAGCGAGATGCTGGAGATCAGAGAGTGATGTAGGAACCAATGCGGGTATGTGCCAGAAGGGAGAAGGAAATGCTGCCTTGTCCCTGAGCTTGGGGGTACAGGTTGGGTGGTAGTCCTCCCAGGGGACACAGGCCTGTCATCACATAAGACAAAAACACTGCAGGCCGAGCCGTGGGGATAGAGGGATGTGGAGAATTTGGGATGGGGACTGTGTTTCAGCCCAGGGGCCTCTCCACACACACAATGTAAAGATAGAGTATAGATGCTGTTTGTCCTGTTGTGTGCCAGGCTTACAATCACTTCAGACACAAGAGGGGCAAAACACACCCTTGTCCTTTGCATGACTCCGCTGTTCATCGGGTCATCTTCAACAGATCATAAAGGACATGTGCTGTCAAAACATTTGGCCCCATGATTAGTGAGGATTCCCACATGAAGGTAGAATTAAATAAGATGATTTTTAATTATTACTGTATGTTGTAGAAAATCAAGGATTACATAGTTGAATTTTTCTTTTGTGTGGTATTTAATTGGTTTATTATTTTATTGCATCTTGAATTATATATATGCAATTGAATCTTTTCAGTGATTGGTTCATCCCCTCTGTGACTTTCTTATTAAGTTTCACCAGTTTTTGTTATCAGAGCAGTTCACAGCCCATAGCTGTATACAGGCAGGGCAAAGTTGCCATTTGTTGTGTGAATGATGAAGCAAGTTTGCTTTTTTTTTGTTTTATGTTTGAAAAGGTTTAGCAGTTATTTCAGTAATTGGAATTATCTGTATGTATTAGTGCATATTTTAATGGACTGTTGATTTTATTTCTAAATATCAGGTCAAGTCAGACACAGTCTGACTTGTAAGAAAAAAGAACATTGTTTTTATTTGTATTGCGCTCTTGGCAATAAACATCGTTTCAAAGCAGCTTTATGGAAATGTTTGTATTTTTGAAAACCAGTAAATAACTAGCAACCAACCAACCAGCAATTAAAGACATTTTTGGCATTTTCCCTGTGATCTAGCTTACACACCATTGTGCTAGCACCCAAACCTGAAACAATCAACTCTCAACAAGTATTTTTGTATTTATTTTATTGTATTTATGTTTTTACACATGTGATGCAAAGGCACGATAATCGACACTTCCTGTGTTAAAGGATTCATTGATTACTAAATTTAAATAAGTTCTAATATCTTTCTCAAAGTCCTTTTTCAGTTACAAAGGTAGAAATTGAAGTGGTCTAAGCACATAACTGGTAATCTGGTAATCAGAAGGACGCTGGTTCGAGCCCCACAGCCACCACCATTGTGTCCTTGAGCAAGGCACTTAACTCCAGGTTGCTCCAGGGGGATTGTCCCTGTAATAACTGCACTGTAAGTCGCTTTGGATAAAAGCGTCTGCCAAATGCATAAATGTAAATGTAAACACACATTTGTTTATTGTTATATACCAGGTTTTATCAGTGGCTAAATTTCAATGCAATGGGATGAAGAAAATCATAAAAGAGTTATGCACAAACTGGTCATAAATTCACAATAGCTTGATACTTGTTTGACTTTAATGAACACACTGTGTTAAAACAAAAATAGTAAATTAATAGGCTAAACAGTCTTATTCCTTGTGATTTTTGCCATTTTTTCTTTAATGTACTACTCAGATGTAGGCTTGATTTGTAAAAGCCAACCTGATTTTTTGCACTCTAGACAGTTCCCTCTAGACATGACTGCAGATTTACTGCTATTAATGTGCACTCAGAGAAAAGGGCAAAAGCATAAATCAGGATTTACCTAATATCCTGCACATCAGGGATGATCTTTAGCAGTTTGATATCTGTATCACATGATCAGGGCTCCCCTATGGGTTTTCCACTATGTCTGCTATGTTTGACATTTGTTGCATTTGCATTTTTTAGACTCATTGTAAAGACTTATTGGAAGAAAAGTATATAATTATTTTTGTCTTTTTTTCCCCTCTTGAGTAAAAATATCTAAACTTGCATGAAATAAGATAAATTCACATGAGAATCAAAATGCATGGGATAGTATTGTATTGTTGTATTTATTAATGCATTTGTGTTGTTTTCACTTATATCATTAATTTAAAAATGTGATATATGATTCAAACAAGACACAATATACTTATTATTAGTTTTTGTATAATTTAAACATTACTTACGTATCATTTTAGGCCTAGTCTTTTTTAGATAACACTGCAAGAAATTAAAAATAAATAAATAAAATTGACCTGCATTATATTAGGTGGCTCTAACAACTATGCACTTAATCATTTGATACAATGTACTTATTATGTACATACATGATGTTGGATTGTAATTACATTTAAAGTACATGGATTTAAGTTACATTTATTTTTGTAATTACACTGTTAACTTTACCCCTAACCCAACCCTAGCCCCAAAACCTAACTCTAACCACTAATCCTAACCCTAGTCAGTCAGTTAGTCATATTTATTTATAAAGCACATTTAAACTCAACAGCTGTTGGCCTAAGTGCTGTACAGAGTTTAAACACACAAAGCACAATCACAGACAATGCAAAAATGTTTTACCACTGCTCCTACTTGTGACCATATGCAATAATAAAATGTGTTTTAAGAAGATGTTTAAAATCATCATATGTTGATGCAGTTTTTATGTAAAGTGGCAAATTATTCCAGAGCTGTCGAGCAGCCACTGAGAAGGCTCGATCTCCTTTCAGTTTGAGACATGTCCTCGGAACAGGCAACCATAGACTATTGGTTGATCTGAGGTCTGATCTGAAACCCAACCTTACTACTAAACATACCCGTACCTCAATCTCAGTAGCAGCAAATGTGGGCATTTTGCAGAACAACATGTTGTTACACAGTAAATACTTAGTCTTGTATGTATATGTAATGTTAGTACACAGTAGTTAAGGCCACCTAATACTGTATAAAATGTGACAAAAAATGTTTTCTTCTTTGGGTATTTTTGTCTTTTCTAGTAAAAAAAAAAAGATAAACTTACCTGAAAAGCAAAATGAAAAGATATTGTGTCTCATTTATAGATAAATCTAACTAAATTTAGTAACATTTATGCTTACAGCAAGAACAAAACTATTTGCTAATGGGGAAAGAAAAAAAAAAACATTTGAACTAAACACATTTTTTTTTTCTTCTTACCCATAGGTAAATATTTTTACCTTGTTTTAAGCATAAACCCCACTATTTGTTACATTTGTTGTTGTTTGTTTTTTCTAAAAATAAATAAATAAATTTTGAAATTTCTTTTAAAAAATTTTGATTTATCTGAAAACTAGACTTGACATCTTATATCATTTTGCTTCTCAATTTCACACTGACACGACAGCAGTTTTGAACATGGTAGAATGTAACTAATGCTTTGGCTGGCTTGTTGAATTGACTTAATTGCTGGTGAAAATGTTCCATTGTGTGTGTGTGTGTGTGTGTGTGTGTGTGTGTGTGTGTGTGTGTGTGTGTGTGTGTGTGTGTGTGTGTATACGGTAACAGATGAATCCCTGATCCCCTGGGAGACATGTGGTTCTCTGATACCCTCGTTGTGCATCCATGATGTGTAAATCGTCCGCCTAAACTGCAGCACCCCTTTATAAAAATGTGTTCCCGCACCTTTTATTGATAGAAAAAAGGACTTCAATATTGATCTGTTTCTCACCCACACCTATCACATCACATCTGAAGATATGGATTAAACCACTGAAGTCTTATGGATTACTTTTATGCTGCCTTTATGTGCTTTTTTGGGCTTCAAAATATTGAAATCCATTCACGTGCATTGTGAGGACCTACAGAACTGAGATATTCTTCTATAAATCTTCTAAAGAAAGTCACACACATCTGGGATGGCATGAAAGTAAATGATGAGAGAATTTTCCTATTTGTGTGAACTATCCGTTAAGTATGTTTAGTTATTTTTACAGGAAATAATAATAAAAAAAATGCTCAGTAAGACGATTATGTTTTGCGGTGTAAATATTCATGCTGGTCTGCTTGTTGTTAGCAGTATTTATTTTTTGTAAAAGTTTTAAGAGCAGTCAACTTTAATTGTGCTCAAAGTCGCTGTGTCTTAGATGGTGTGTGAATTTTCAATACAGAATGTGAAATCCTGACAGGGCAGTAATCCAGAGGTGACACTTGTCATTTAACACCTTGCTTTACTCAGGCTCCTCAGCAGGGCTGTGATGTAAATTTTACCTTTATCAAAACACCCACAGTGTGTTCCAGCATGCACCTGAAAGCGTTATGGCCAGGACTTGCAGTGGTGCTTGTTGTGTTTGATATTTATTCTAATTGCTGTGGGTAATTTGCAGCGAGTAGGACTAATGAGAGGGTCGCAGGGACCTAATGGATGACGGAGGCTGCATTTAGCCATTTTGATATCACTGGTGGCACCACAGAGAATGAGGCTGCATGAACTCTGTTAAACAAACCTGCATATATTACCAGTCTTTTGATTGCTCTGGCTATTCTCACCTCCTGCTGTGGCTGCCAATTGGCTGTGATTCAGTAAATTGACTGTATAGTGGCAGAGGAGTAAGATAGCTGAATTATGAATGTAGAGCCATTAGTGCAGGTATTGGTGTGTTTAGCTGTTTGTTTCACGGCAGTAATTATTTATCACAATGTGTGGTTATGATTACTACATCATAAAGGAGATAAATGGACAGAGACACCACAATAAATTCACAAAGCTAATAGAGCATGTGTACATTACTCAGTTATGGCTGGTGCTTTCGGTAGAGTGCTTTACAGATCGCTGATCTTTGGCTTTTCTGATCACTGATTGAGCTGCATGACCTCTTACAGCCTTCATTAAATAGACATATTCAATAGCAACAGGTACATGTGAGGCAAATGTTTTTGGAACAGTTAAAGTAATAGGTCACCAAAAATTTAAATTATGTAATTATTTATTCACACTCATGATGTTTCTTTATTCTGTGGGACAAAAGAGAAGATTTTTTGAAGAATATGGTGGCCTGTTTTTAGTATGTAATGAAAGTGAAAAGGGAACTGAGTCTTTCAAGCTCAAATGTACTTTTCGAGAATTCTGAATCCTTTTACTGTACAATATCATTATGTGGTGAATTGACAAAAATGTAAGATATTTCAGAATGTCTTCACTACATTTGTGACTCGAAAATTCTATTAGACATGCTATGTCAATAACATTTGGTCACAAGACATGCGATAACCAATGGAGTTTGGCATTAATGTCATCAATGCACTATTTTTGTGCTCCATAAACTTTTGTTGTCCATTCTAGAACTTCAAAAGAGGGGAGGATTATCAGTGAATAATGACAGAATTTTTCTGGGGCACACAAAGCGACCACCTTTTTAATATTTTTATAGTATCATATTTACTTTTTGTCAATTTGGAGCTTGGCAGCCCCAGTCCGCACTAGGGGTTGCATGACTACTTGTTGTCTGGACTACTTGTAGCTGCTGGTGTTTCCCCCTCTTCTTGCGTCCGCTTGTACAGATGATTACAGGTGGACATTGGATCTTGGATAAAGGATGGGGATCCATTCCATGTAATCGTACTTCAACCTGAAGCCCTTGAACAGCAACAAGTTCAGATCAGGGCCAGCCCTAGCATTCTTTAATAAAAAAAAATTTGTGTGCAAATTAACAAGTCTATTTATTAAAAAGCATAAAGCTTAAAAAATGTATAACTATCAACTGTAGTTTATCAGCACAGTTGTATCTACTTCAGAAGTGCCAAAAAGAAAGAACATCACAAGCACAAATTAATAAATATGAAGTTATATGCAAATGAATAAGAAATAATTAAATGACCAAATTAAGGTATGGTAGGCTACAGTAGATGATACTTACACATGCTGTAAATAGTCAAGTCAAGTTAAGTGGTTTTTATTGTCGTTTCAACCATATACAGTTAGTGCAGTACACAGCGAAACGAGACAATGTTCCTCCAGGACCATGGTGCTACATAAAAACAACAGGACAAACACAGAACCACATGAGACAACACAACTAAATAAAATACCTATATAAAATACCTATATATACCTATATAAAGTGCACATGCAAACATGTGCAAAAGTACAGGACAGTACAAGAAATTTCTGACAATGAACAGGACAATAGGCACAGTGAGAGACAGTGCTGCGCCGACCAGTACACAGTAGTGCAAAAAGATGACAGTTTCTAAAAACGTAAACATAACATACTACGAGATAGTTTTCTATTCACATAACAGTTATTGAGGTAGCAGACAGTTATAAAGTGACAGTAATTCAAGTGCAACTCAGGACACGTGTGTGTGTGTGTGTGTGTGTGTGTGTGTGTGTGTGTGTGTGTGTGTGTGTGTGTGTGTGTGTGTGTGAGCGTGTATTTATCACTTTGTGGGGAACAAAAGTCCCCATAAGGATAGTAAAACCCGAAATGTTTGACCTTGTGGGGACATTTTGTCGGTCCCCATGAGGAAAACAGCTTATAAATCATACTAAATTATGTTTTTTGAAAATGTAAAAATGCAGAAAGTTTTCTGTGAGGGTTAGGTTTAGGGGTAGGGTTAGGTTTAGGGGATAGAATATAAAGTTTGTACAGTATAAAAACCATTATGTCTATGGAAAGTCCCCATAAAACATGGAAACACAACGTGTGTGTGTGTGTGTGTGTGTGTGTGAGCGTGTATTTATCACTTTGTGGGGACCAAATGTCCCCATAATGATAGTAAAACCCGACATTTTTGACCTTGTGGGGACATTTTGTCGGTCCCCATGAGGAAAACAGCTTATAAATCATACTAAATTATGTTTTTTGAAAATGTAAAAATGCAGAAAGTTTTCTGTGAGGGTTAGGTTTAGGGGTAGGGTTAGGTTTAGGGGATAGAATATAAAGTTTGTACAGTATAAAAACCATTGTATCTATGGAAAGTCCCCATAAAACATGGAAACACAACATATATGTGTGTGTGTGTGTGTGTGTGTGTGTGTGTGTGTGTGTGTGTGTGTGTGTGTGTGTGTGTGTGTGTGTGTGTGTGTGTGTGTGTGTGTGTGTGTGTGTGTGTGTGTGTGTGTGTGTCAAACCAGTGTAGCAAACCACTACACTAAGCGGTAGTGTAGTGGTTAGCGCACTGCGCTATGAACCTGGCGACCTGAGTTTGATTCCCGCTCATAGCCAACACCAGTGACGAATATCTGAACCGGTCCCGGGCCTCCCCTAGGTTGACTCAGCCTAAAATGAGTACCTGGTGCGGTGTGTAAACATTGCCACTGGGGAGACAAAAGGCGGTCGGGTGTGGTGCTGGCCACCCACCCCCTCGTGTACCGTTCCGGCCTTCATAGGTGCTCGCTAACAGCACTTGCCCCTACAGTCTGTTAAGGCTAAATGGGGGATCTTTGTCTTTGTGTCAAACCAGTCTCTGAGTATTGAGGAGTCTGATGGCTTGGGGGAAGAAGCTGTTACACAGTCTGGCCGTGAATGCCTGAATGCTTTGGTACCTCTTGCCAGACGGCAGGAGGGTGAAGAGTTTGTGTGAGGGATGTGTGGGGTCGTCCACAATGCTGGTTGCTTTGCGGATGCAGTGTTTTTTGTGAATGTCTTTGATGGATGGAAGAGAGACCCCGATAATCTTCTCAGCTGTCCTCACTATCCTCTGCAGGGCTTTGCGGTCCGAAACGGTGCAAGTCCCAAACCAGGCAGTGATGCAGCTGCTCAGAATGCTCTCAATAGTCGCTCTATAAAATGTAGTGAGGATGGGGGTGGGAGATGTGCTTTCCTCAGCCTTCAAAGAAAGTAGAGACACTGCTGGGCTTTCTTGGTGACAGAGCTGGTGTTAAGGGACCAGGTGAGGTTCTCCGCCAGGTGAACACCAAGGAATTTGGTGCTCTTGACGATCTCCACAGAGGAGCCGTCGATGTTCAGCGGAGATATATGCTATTTGCACCCTGGTGTATAATTAAACAGTATATAATCTAACCACATCAGTGTATGTTTGTATAAGTATTGTGATTGAACTTAACAACATCGCTGGCAGTGGAAGGAAAAGCACCTGAAGTGTCAAGTAATGGTACCTCGTCACTACTTTCTTTAAATGCCGAGCACGGCTTTAGAGTGGTCTTTTCAGGTTCAGGGAACAGTTAACCGAGTTGCCGCCATGACCATCACTTTCAGCCGGCATGTGAGATGCCGAGCCACTGGGGAAAGCCACCAAACATCGTGTTTCAGACGGGAAAGGTGTGCGTGAGCCCGTTACCTGCTTCTCTGCACTGCCCAACCTAGTGAGCCCCCTGATCACAACGAGAACATTGCATTTGCTTTCAGTGATATAACATTCCCCTTACACACTTTATGTACACCTTTTGAGTTCATTTTTATTTAAAATAAATTATCAATCACTTACATGGATTGATAAGGGGAAAATAGTGAAATTGGCAAAAGGGGGAACCAGGTTTCTTACTAATGTTGCCACATCAGGTCTAAGAACAAGGAAGTTCAAATTTACATACTTATCTCTGCATGTCTTTTCTTAAAAGCATATGCAATATTTTTAATAGTTTTGATAGGTTTGATAGATTTGAAAAATGATATTGAAATATTTTTGATAGCTATGTAAGTGCAGCGTAGTTCTAGCGGGAAGACTAGCAGCTGTACATCATTGCACCATTAGCTGGGTAATTCCCAGCCAATCACATGTAAGCCGTTGCTTTATATGTCTGCTCACAATCTATCACATTGCTGTTTCAGTATGCTAACACGGCAACCTCCACCACCCCACCACCGCAAGTTGAGTCCCGTCCTGCACGGGGGTAGGCTCCTCGCCCCTGCCTCCTATCTCCGGGAGGATATGACATTCCGAGTCCAACTTCTTCGGACCGCCAGACGGGGCCACGCCAAAGAGAGACATTACTTTTCTGTTTTATATTCATCAAATAAATGTCATCTTATATTTCACTCAAGTCTGCAAGTCTTCCTGATAGAAATAATATTCTTCAAAAATTCACCTTTTGTGTTCCATGGAAGAGTGAATGTCATATGCATTTAGAACAACACGAATCTGAATAAATTATGAATGAATTTAAATTTTTGGGTAAACTAATCCTGAAGTTGTTTGTTTCAAAAAGTTGTTTGTTTCATTTAACAACAGGCAATCAGACATTTTCTTTTCACAGTAATAAATGGCCTATACAATTCTCATGCTTTCATGTATGGGAACAAGCAATTGTCATAAGCTTTTATAGAACTGATTCTGTGTGACATTTTGACATGGAGCAAATCAGCACTTGTTTTGTTCTTAATGGGGTCATGGAAGCATGTTTGTTTGAAAGGATGCTCAGTTGACAGAGACACATTGATTGATGTTCTGCAGCGATTGCATGTTATTTATTCTTTTCTTTTAAATTAGTTTCCTAAGCATCATTAAGTGCCATTATATTTTAATGACAGAACTGCAAAGTCACAAAACAAGCTAATTTGTGATTAATGTTGTATATCTGTGAGAGAAAATGGACGATTTGCAATTTAATGAGACAATTCTGTATTTAAATGCTGAATTTGTAAAAATTTTAAATAGCTATAGAAATCAAGAAATTGTAATGAGAGTGAAAACAGATGTCACAATTTTTTCACACCCCCTTCTTCTCTGTCTATCTATCTGCAAGCCGTGACTCAGAGACAAAACATATCCCAGCTGTTCATATGACAATATACAAAACACTGCAAAAGGAATTATGGTTTATTAAAGGGGAGTGATTTTCCCTGTTTAATAAATACAACAAGGGAAAATAAATGTCCAAGATTGTTTTCCCTTCCCTCTCTCTCTCTCTCTCTCTCTCTCTCTCTCTCTCTCTCTCTCTCTCTGCTCTCTCTCTCTCTCTCTCTCTCTCTCTCTCTCTCTCTCTATATATATATATATATATATATATATATATATATCGTTCTTGTGTCTTCATACATGCCTCAAAGTTTACTTGTCCATCCATCCATCTCTGCTTCCTGTGTCTGATTGTGAAATATCTATCTTTCCATCCACACATCCATCCTTGCCACCACCACCGTGCTCTCTCTTGGCACGTATATACTTGGCTCCTGGCTCATCTCCTCTGGGCTGGAGGGCTTGTGAAAGCCTCCTGTTTACAGGCCCTGTTGCCCACTAAAATCAGCTACAGATTCCCATTAATTTCTGGTTGTTGCTGTTGTACCCCAGCCAATGAAACAGTGTGTGACCACCGCACAGCCCTATCCACTTTGGAGCGGGGGCTGCCAAGGCACTGTTTAACCCTATGTGCTTGTAAGGGCAGGCACATATAACTCTTCCTAATGTATTACCCCTCGTATGGGCTTCAACAGCCCGTTCTACTTGTGCACTGCTATTCATTACCGCTAATTTGACATGTTTACAGCCTGCCTTCCTTATATTAGATACTTAAAGGAATCGATTAGGCTTAAATCGAAACACCTACAGCCGCACAAACATGTCAATGCGGAAATGAGTGCTTTAACTCAAGGACCAAGGAACTTATGTCCAGGGGGAGGAAACTTTGCACGTCTAATTTATGTATGTATCCCAATTACGGCCGTGTGTGTGTGGGTACGTGTGCGTGAGTGCATCTGGGTTTAATGGAGAGTTGAAGAAGAACGTGATTTAACTCTCACCCGTGTCCTTGAGGGATATTTGGTTTTGTACTGTACTGAGGTAATGCCTTGCAGTTTCTCTGCATACACTGCATGATATGGACCTTTTTGTGAATTAGCTTCAACACCCTTGTACATCTGCAGGAAGGGAGATATGATAATGGGAATTTTCCATGAGTTTGGAACTCTGGGAATGAATGTGTGAGGACTAGAATCTGGCACTTCGCAACTCCAATAAACAGTGAGGTGTTTATGATATAGGTGGTGTGTGTGTGAGCCTGGGTGTGTGTTTATCTGAAGATGTGTGTCAGTGTATATGGGTGTTAGTGTGAGACAAGGGGGAAATAGGAGAACCATTACTGCAACAAACTACAGCTATTATCGGTTCGGTCAATGACTGATACCCTCCTGTTACGGTCATTTTCGACCCATTTAAGAGTTAAAAACTGGTATTTTTTATTGAAGTATTTAAGCAATATCACACGAGCAAGAGTGCGATATGGCCCTACAGCAGCACTGTGCTGATTTTTGGCCATATAGCACGATTGCGATTGTGATATTGCTCATATACAACAGTTCAATGAACAAGTAAATTTAACAAAATTAGGAAAAACTGAGTATGTCCTCCGCCATTTTAAACAGTATGTATCCAATGTGGAAACTCCGGTAAGAGGTAAGCACTTTGAGTTTTGTAATCAATCAGTCTGTTGTGTTTCTCAGCTGTGATGAGCCTTAATAATGAAGTTGTTCGTTTAAATCCATTTCCTAGCTTTAGTACTTTAGCAGTAATACGAGCGATCATTGAGTGCTGTTCTATGTAAATAATGACTAACGGATTCACTTCACGTCACCAACTGGCTCGTATTACACACAAAAATGCCTCCTTTTGCCACCACCTGCTGGCTAACATATGTATTGTAAAAAACTATTATGTAAAAAGAGACACATAGCCTAAATTAGCTCTTAACACATCTGCACTGCTCTTACATTTTAATTTAGGATGACAAATCAAGCGGAGTGATACACACAGTGAAGCTTCCGAGTGCTGATGATGTCAGACCATGCTCAGACCAACTATTGTATATATATATATATATATATATATATATATATATATATATCATAAAAAACCCAAGGCCATTATGGATGCAATAGCCGTCTGTGTGTGGTGTAGTGTTGCCTCAAATTTGTCCAATGGCTTCCAGACCTGTACTGTAGGTCAACTGCGTGTTCCTCCATCATTCTGACATCTTGGGTGTACTATAGGACTCAATCTAATCACTGTGCCCAAATGCCCTGCAGGCTTTACAGTACTCAATGCTGGTCCTCACCTTTCTTCTGAATTCCCCATTATGTGCTGAGAGCCAGGGAACAAGGAGCCAGGTTCGTGTCTCATGGTTGTAAAACTACATCCTCATCGCCACGCTGCTGTTTGGCACATTATCTGGGCTAATCGTAGGCTTTTTTTTGTGTCTTGGATGGAATGGTGAGGGAAAATGGGAAGGTGCCAAAATGAGCCAATTTTACATGCTTTAAAGATTTATTTTCATCAAAATGATGTTAAATGTTAGATTCTTTCCACCAGAGAATCACAGCATGAGGAAACTGCTCCGAAAGGCAAACACTTGGAGCTGATTCTCTATAATGAACTAGAGGGCAGTAACTCTTTCACATACCCCCACCCTGAGGCCAAGCTGTCCATAGCCTACTTCCATTCTGTGTTTTTCTTTTTTCTTTTAGGCCGGGGGGTCCATAGGAAGCAAAAATGGAGAGAGCAGCACATATTTCAGATTTATGAAGTTTGGACAGTCCTCGCGTTCCAACATTAGAAAGAGAGAGAGAAAAAGTAATCATCTGGAAATAATTAGGCGTTTTTTGTCAGCCTCTCAGCATTAACGCAACATGACAGCCTGTAAGCATTTTTGTGCCATATTTCAAAGTTATGGTTTATAAACATCTGGTGAAGCTCTCTTGTGCACTCTTGGGAAAAAGGGAATCTTTTTTCCACATTGTGCTCTGTTTGTGTTGGGCTCGGGGAGGTGAGAAAATCCAGTGATGTTAGAGGCCGTTGTTCCGAGCTGGAGCAGGGGGCAGCGGGTGGGAGGCAGGTATGAAACACTCTGGCCTCTCACAGACCCCCGGCTTCCTCAAAGAGCCTGTAAGCAGCTGCCACACACACACACACATTAACGGCCACGGTAAATGCCCCAAGCAGCATCCAGCATTCCACTGCTGAACTTGCCCTGGCCAGGTCATTACGCTATATGAATCAGGTAGATTCACCCTTCATTCCACCTTTGCATCTTTTCCCACTGTTTTCAGATTCATCAATGACTCATCAGCTTTTCAGATAGATGGGCTTATGAAGTTTTGTAGTATCCTGGTTTGACACAGGATTGGGTTACATTTCACATAAAAATCCAACCCCTAGATTGACTGCTTTTGTTTCACTATTCTTGTGCAATATGAAGGTTTGTGTTTCCAGATGCTCTGGTGGTCCCTGCTTGAGGAGAAGTACTCTGTCTGTTTCTGAGCGTATATATCTTGTGAAGTGCCCATGGGAATATTTTAAAAGTCATGCTTCTATTAAAAAATATAGCCTATATGTATTTGACAATAGTTCTCTTTCCTTTCACCAGTAACAAAGGAAGCATTGATTATGCCTCTGAAGGAAAGTCTGTCCCACCATGAACCAGTGTCTGATGTGTTTTTCTTGGCTAGCTCGAGTTAAACTTTTGTCATTCACTCAGCATATTTTAACAAATTAGAAACATTAGAAACCCAAACCATGGAGATGTTTTGGTTTCGACATTTCAGTTCCACAATTACATTTTAAAACACAACCAAACTGTTTGACAGCCGAATTGAAATACTTAAAACAACTATCTATATTTGAAACACATGCTTTTGGAATTAAACGCACAGCACCATTAAGGTCATGTGAATATTCTGTGGTAATGCTTTGTCATAAAACAAGTGTTAGAGATATATGTATTTTTTCCCTTTGTAATAAAAATAATTGTTACAATACATACTGATAGAGAGGTGCATCAGGAGACCAGGCTTATTTTGGAAGTATGCACTTCAGGTGAACTGAACTAATGTACAGTAAATGCACGTACTTCTTTTCTAAAAGCTGCCTAGTTTCGCTGACACACCCACTCCCAGACTAAACTCGCGGTTGGACTGATCATTGTAGAAATCAAGTGAAACAAAGCATCCCAGTCTCTATTGAGGATCAACATCCTTAAAGCAGTAAAGCGCAATGAGAAAGGTCTTTGTCAGTGCTGTTTTCTCATCAGGAGTGACCCTGTTTTTCCTGGCCCGTCTCTTAAGTTTCTCTTGTATTTCAGCCAGATGGACAGAGTTGTCAATGGCCGGTGCACACACTATAGCCAGTGGGATCAACTTCTAGTGTGTTTCCAAATTTAGCCACATATATATATCAATAACT
This sequence comes from Xyrauchen texanus, assembly GCF_025860055.1. Classification (NCBI taxonomy): domain Eukaryota; kingdom Metazoa; phylum Chordata; class Actinopteri; order Cypriniformes; family Catostomidae; genus Xyrauchen; species Xyrauchen texanus. Next base: position 24,978,012 of record NC_068294.1, on the reverse strand, counting down.
CTCTCCATACCCCATTAACCCTTAAATGCATGGGAATTTCACCCACCAAAACTCTTACATATTCAGGTCTTAAGAGACCCAGCACATATATCACAAATGGTTATACAAAATGAATGGTCAGTGTAAACTTTTCAAAATATCCATCCATCCATCCATCGTCAACCGCTTATCCTGTGTACAGGGTCGCGGGGGGCTGGAGCCTATCCCAGCTAACATTGGGCGAAAGGCGGGGGACACCCTGGACAGGTCGCCAGTCCATCGCAGGGCCACACATAGACAGACATACACTCACACTCACCTCCACATCCACACTTTTCAAAATATTTTCAAGAAAATTAGAACATAATAGTATTTTGATATATTTTGACATAGATGGATGGATGGATGGATGGATGGATGGATGGATGCACAACTTACATAATTTTAAGTTTTCATATTTCCGAAATGTCAGTAGCCATATCATACTGTTCATGTGTTTTACTTGCTATAGTTTACTTCCATGTTGTTTCTTTATCAAATAGCAATGTCAAATGTAAATCAAGTCAATCACTGAAACATCAGTTTCACCTTAAGTAATGAACAGCATGCATAATATTTCCACAGAAAATCATTGAGATATATTACTTATTTGTATGAATATAGTACTAATTTCTCTTATAATAAACAAATAAATAACTATCCTGTGATAGTAAAAATATAGATATAAAAAATAAAGGGTCACTAGGGTCACTTATGATACTATACACTTTTGGTACTTAAGCCATTATAAAACATTATTTTGTGTGTGTGTGTGTGTGAGCGTGTGTGTGTGTGTGTGTGTGTGTGTGTGTGTGTGTGTGTGTGTGTGTGTGTGTGTGTGTGTGAGCGTGTATTTATCACTTTGTGGGGACCAAATGTCCCCATAAGGATAGTAAAACCCGAAATTTTTGACCTTGTGGGGACATTTTGTCGGTCCCCATGAGGAAAACAGCTTATAAATCATACTAAATTATGTTTTTGAAAATGTAAAAATGCAGAAAGTTTTCTGTGAGGGTTAGGTTTAGGGTAGGGTTAGGTTTAGGGATAGAATATAAAGTTTGTACAGTATAAAAACCATTATGTCTATGGAAAGTCCCCATAAAACATGGAAACACTACATGTGTGTGTGTGTGTGTGTGTGTGTGTGTGTGTGTGTGTGTGTGTGTGTGTGTGTGTGTGTGTGTGTGTGTGTGTGTGTGTGTGCGTTTTTGGGGGAGGGGGTGGAATGAGGTGCCAGTTCACTACAGACCTGAGGTATGTGTTTAAGGGTTAAATTGAGTCTAATAGGTTCTATTCAAAATGGATGTGGAAGAATTTGTAGCATTTAATTATTGTTTTATTAAAAATTATCCTCAGAATAATTTTCAGTCGATGCTGAGCTGGCTGCTCATCCTGATATCCTGACCTTTGTTTTTGATTTAGACTGTTGAATGTTATCTCAGAGGGGTAATGAGATAATACCAAATACATGAAACTTTTGAGTGAACCTGAGGTGAAATTTTTGGAGAGGCATACTGTAATTAAACTGTCTTCAGTTGAGAGTTCATAAGAGTTTTGCTGAGTTGAATTATTATTTTAGTGTAGCTCAACTGGTAGAGCATGGAGCTTACAACACCAAGGTCATGTGTTTGATTCTGGAGGAACAAATAAACTCATGTATTCCATGAATGCATGCTAAGTTGCTTTGGTTATACAAGTTACTTTTGAACATAAAAAATGCATTAATGTCAATAGAAAAAAGTATACTATAAATATTAAAATGTAAATAACTTAGTGAGATGATTTAGCTGGTGAGTGACATTTCTAGTGTGCTTGAAACTATGTGTGCGTGTGACTGCTCTGCCTTATATAAATACACACAAATACACTTTAGACAGGGGGAGCTCAGCCAAATTCTCTTCTTAAACATATTTCTGTGCAATATTTGATATTTTCTCATTTTTCCATGCTACATAAATCTATGAGGTATAATTACAATATGCACACTATATCAATCTGTCACTCACTATGTTCTCACTACCCCTCTCTCCTCTTTTACCTCTCTCTTTCAATTTAATGCCAAACAAAAGCAGTTTAATGTGCTGGGAGAGAGAGAGATTATGGCGTTTTTATTGAGAACATGTGGAAATAATTATCTTGTAATCTCCAGTAATTGTAAGACTGATATAAGAACAGACTGGAGTTAATTTTCACTAACATCTTGACTGAATGAGTTATTATATCACATTTGGGGTCCAAGCAAATGATGTGGCCATTTGTATGAACAGACCATAAAATGTTTGTAGGAACTGGCTTAGAGATTCTCGTTCACGGCAACATGTATTGCAAACAATTCTATCAATGTACTTTTAGTGAACTGACGGTGGAATTATTGTTCAAATCAATCATATTTTTCTGACACCCTTACCATGACAGAGCACTTTCTCTAAGCCCAAGTTTAAGGTGAATGTAACATTAGTCTAAATTTGTGAAATGAAGACCTCATGGCCAGCCAAGCCAAGTGACAGGTGCTCATTACACATGGATAGTGAATCATCACCTCTATAAACAGAGAAGCAGTTTACTGTGTTTAAAATCAGCTTGCAGAGTGAGGCAGAATAGCATAACTGCTGGCTCAGTCAACATGAAAAGCACTTGTGCAGTGCATCATATGGATATTCATAGCTGTGATAGAGTCTTAAAGAAGATAGACAGGGCATGTTGGATCCAGTAAAAAATTCGACTGTATGTATTTTTGCAGTGCAGTGTTTCACTTTTTTTTATCACAAGTCCTCTCAGGGCAAACCTTCAGATACATACAGGTGAAACTCGAAAAATTAGAATATCGTGCAAAAGTTCATTAATTTCAGTAATTCAACTTAAAAGGTGAAACTAATATATTATATAGACTCATTACAAGCAAAATAAGATATTTCAAGCCTTTATTTGATATAATTTTGATGATTATGGCTTACAGCTTATGAAAACCCCAAATTCAGAATCTCAGAAAATTAGAATATTGTGAAAAGGTTCAGTATTGTAGGCTCAAAGTGTCACACTCTAATCAGCTAAACACCTGCAAAGGGTCCCTGAGCCTTTAAATGGTCTCTCAGTCTGGTTCAGTTGAATACACAATCATGGGGAAGACTGCTGACCTGACAGTTGTGCAGAAAACCATCATTGACACCCTCCACAAGGAGGGAAAGCCTCAAAAGGTAATTGCAAAAGAAGTTGGATGTTCTCAAAGTGCTGTATCAAAGCACATTAATAGAAAGTTAAGTGGAAGGGAAAAGTGTGGAAGAAAAAGGTGCACAAGCAGCAGGGATGACCGCAGCCCGGAGAGGATTGTCAGGAAAAGGCCATTCAAATGTGTGGGGGAGCTTCACAAGGAGTGGACTGAGGCTTCAAATGTCGTATTCCTCTTGTCAAGCCGCTCCTGAACAACAAACAACGTCAGAAGCGTCTTACCTGGGCTAAAGAAAAAAAGAACTGGTCTGTTGCTCAGTGGTCCGAAGTCCTCTTTTCTGATGAGAGCAAATTTTGCATCTCATTTGGAAACCAAGGTCCCAGCGTCTGGAGGAAGAATGGAGAGGCACACAATCCAAGATGCTTGAAGTCCAGTGTGAAGTTTCCACAGTCTGTGTTGGTTTGGGGAGCCATGTCATCGGCTGGTGTTGGTCCACTGTGCTTTATTAAGTCCAGAGTCAACGCAGCTGTCTACCGGGACATTTTAGAGCACTTCATGCTTCCTTCAGCAGACAAGCTTTATGGAGATGCTGACTTCATTTTCCAGCAGGACTTGGCACCTGCCCACACTGCCAAAAGTACCAAAACCTGGTTCAATGACCATGGTATTACTGTGCTTGATTGGCCAGCAAACTCGCCTGACCTGAACCCCATAGAGAATCTATGGGGCATTGCTAAGAGAAAGATGAGAGACATGAGACCAAACAATGCAGAAGAGCTGAAGGCCGCTATTGAAGCATCTTGGTCTTCCATAACACCTCAGCAGTGCCACAGGCTGATAGCATCCATGCCACGCCGCACTGAGGCAGTAATTAATGCAAAGGGGCCCAAACCAAGTACTGAGTACATATGCATGATTATACTTTTCAGAGAGCCGACATTTCTGTATTTAAAATCCTTTTTTTTTATTGATTTCATGTAATATTCTAATTTTCTGAGATTCTGAATTTGGGGTTTTCATAAGCTGTAAGCCATAATCATCAAAATTATATCAAATAAAGGCTTGAAATATCTTACTTTGCTTGTAATGAGTCTATATAATATATTAGTTTCACCTTTTAAGTTGAATTACTGAAATTAATGAACTTCTGCACGATATTCTAATTTTTCGAGTTTCACCTGTACACACATATTCACAAGATCTCTCTCATGTGCTTGAAGCTCTCATAAGTCCCTGTATCTTATTTTTTTAGAGCATGGCCCTAGCAATGCCAGTGTCATTGGTTTGATTCCCAGTGAACACTATTATTTTGCTGAACAGTGGTTCCACATGTTTGAAATGAGTTTTCTTAAATAAAAATTACTATAATGTATAAACTAAACAAAATGTACCATTCAAAATACCTCAAATTAAACTCTTTTAGTGATATGCTAGCCAGAACAGGAAATGTACCATGCTAAGCACATGTTGGGGGGGCTCTATGTGTGCAAACTGGTCACTATGGTTAGCACAATAATCACTCAATGAATAAAGCAATCTGTAAAATTCTTACAATGCATCAGTCTTCAACATCAAGACCACTCTTCACCATGATGGTAACCCCAAAACTACAACTTAACAGACATTCTTTTACATCTCAGCATAAACAAGTCTCCCCTTTTATAATCATCTTGCACAAAGACACATAAAATAACACTTAATTTTACCATTTACTCTCCCAGTCGAGTCAGCTGGGAAGTAGAAATTCTTTGCCCATGTAATCAGTGGAAATAAATTGGAAGTGTTGAATGCATATAGATTAAGTAAAGCTGGCAAGATACTAATTTAGTTAAATCAGCTTAGTTCATTTAAGCTCCCTTGGTTACCATTGGAGGATTGAGTAAATCTGATTTTTTATTTGTTTTGTTTTTGCTTATTGATTAAATGTATACCTTGACTGCACTTTATGAAGCTTTTTAAATGTAAACATGCTTGTTTGTCTGGTATTAGTACTGTGGACCCCTTGTTCACCATGGTAATTTTGAATTTTTAATAATTCTTAATTTTTAAGTTAAGAAAACAAGGCAATCAGTTGCCTTAAAAAAATTAAGTAACATTACTGCCAAATTCTAAGTCACAAAAATTTATTTAAAGTATGAATTCATGGTTTAAAAAGCAAATATTTTTCATGTTGTATAAATATATGAATTAAGCTTGTATGACTTTAAATTTTGAGTTGTGGTTAATTAAAATAATACAATTAGTAAATACTTATTTTAAGTTGAATATAATATTTGTTTTAATTCATAGTTAATCAGAAAAACAAGTTATGAAAACTTAAGACTTTTAAGTTTTCAAACTTACAAAAGAAGAGGCAATCAGTTGCCTCAAATGTATGAGTTAGTAGAAATTATCCGGGTTTACAGTGCACGATCCAAATATAACAAACATAATTTAATACTTTGTGTTTTAATTCATTATCATGCCTTACCATGTATATATCATGTATTGTGAAAACTATTTTGTTCATCTAATATTCCCTGGCTGTATTCATTTGAAGTACACTGGTAAAATGACTTGTTGTATTAGCTCAATGGTGCATAAAAATTGCCATATTTCCCCCTCCTTACCATGGACAATTTGCAACAAATGCAATGGAACACTTTTATGAGTATAATTTGGACAGATAATTGCACAATATCAATCCTTCATTACTCCACCTTAACCAGGATTTAATGAGAAATGTATTACCTATTGCCACATTTCACTGCCATACATGTCTTAAAGGCATAGACTCAGCATATTATCTCATTATCTCTTCCTCTGCTATCAACAGCAAAATCCTTCCCACTTCCTCTCTCTCTCTCTCTCTCTCTCTCTCTCTCTCTCTCTCTCTCTCTCTCTCTCTCTCTCTCTCTCTCTCTCTCTCTCTCTCTCCCCCTTTCCCCAGTTGTGGTTGCCATAATAATTATGTAAATAAAAAATACAGTAAAATATAAACAAATTTAAAGAACAACCTGTACATTTTACAGTTTAAAACTGTTGTTTTTATGGTGCAGTACCGTCCTTTATATTATGTAATTATAAACTGTAAAAATAATTTTTTACAGTATATATATATATATATATATATATATATATATATATATATATATATATATATATATATTATGAGGGCCAAACAGGAAATAATTATATAAAATCTGAATATATACTTGTGAATCTGAATATTTAAATATAAATCAGAATATATACTTGTAATCCGAATATATGAATATAAATCAGAATATACAGTTGTAATTCTGAATATATACTTGTAAGTTTGAATCTACAATTGTACAGAGGTGTTATCTGAGTAACCGTAGCCTTCCTGTCAGCTGGGACCAATCTGGCCGTTTTCTCCCATAGAACTGCCGCTCGCTGGATATTTTTTTGTTTTTCGCACTATTCTCTTTACACTCTAGAGACTGTTGTGCATTAAAAACCCCAGGATATTAGCAGTTACAGAAATACTCAAACCAGCCCATCTGGCACCAACAATCATGCCATGGTTGAAATCACTGAGATCACATTTTTACCCTTCTGATGGTTGATGTGAACATTAACTGAAGCTCCTGACCTGTATCTGCATGATTTTATACATTACACTGCTGCCACACGATTGGCTGATTAAATAATCACTTGAATAAGTAGCTGCTAAACTAGGCACAGTCAACAATTAATAATGGCCAAAATGGGGCCTGGGAAGCTTAGTGGTAAAGATGCTGGCTACCACCCCTAGAGTTTGTGAGTTCAAATCCCAGAGTGTGCTGAGTGACTCCAGCCAGGTCTCCTCAGCAACCAAATTGGTCCAGTTGCTAGGGAGGGTAGAGTCACACGGGTTAACCTCCTCATGATTGCTATAATGTGGTTCTCTTTCGGTGGGGTTTGTGGTGAGTTGTGTGTAGATGCGGAGGAGGATGGCGTGGGCAACGTCTCTGTGGTAACATGCTCAACGAGCCACGTGATAAGATGCACAGGTTGACGGTCACAGACGCGCAGGTAGCTAAAATTCGTCCTGTGCCACCCGGATAGAGGTGATTCACTACGCCACCATGAGGACAGAGCAAATTGGGAACTGGACGTTCCAAATTGAGAGAAAAATGTATTAAGAAAATGATGGCCAAAACTCCAGCTCTTTAGCAGAGCTTGGCTGTGCCAACAAAACCCATACAGAATATACAATATCAGGCTGTCTATCTTATCTCTTTATAAATGTTCAATCTGAATGATTAGATCAAAACCAAGTATAGAAAAGAAAAACTCTTCCTGCTCTCTGCTCCTGGGTTTTGATACATTAGCCTCTGAATGATGGGCCGAAGATTTTCCCTAATAGCTTCTTTTTTTTCTTTTTTTTTTTTTTTGTAGTGTCTCAATTTATTTCTGAAAAGCCAAAGCACATACTCTGCTTTTTTATGATGGATGGTGCTGCAGAAGAGGTTCAGCTACAGGAAGGCACAAGGTGCTGTGATTAACGATGCTGCATGGAGTCCCACAGGAGCCCCGGAGGATGATACAGTTGTGTGAAAACAGCTGCTTCTGTGAGGAGATAGAAGGCTCCGGACAGGAGGCACAACCTTCCTAGTCACACCATGGACCTGCCAAGATGGAAACACAAGCACCACTGGCTGGGGTGAGGTGGTTCAGAGAGGATGGAGAATAAATGGAGGGGGAAAGGGTAGATGGGGAAGGTCAGATAGGAGGTTAAATGAAAAGAGAGCAAATTATATATAATATAAGGCTAAGATGGGTATTAGCAATTAATACAAGCTCATTCATGAAAGCTCAAAAGGAAAGCTCTCTCTTAAAAAACTAACTAAAAAATGACACAATTCAAAGGTGACCACAGTATCCTTCCCAGATAAAGTTTAAGTACATACTGTATGTTGAAGGTGTTTTGGTGTACACTTGTTTTATTTTCCCTGTTATATCCAACCATCAGTCACACAGACAGGCCAAGTGTTATTTATGTCTGATCTGTACATGCTGCAGAAGTGTGGTGACTTTGCCTGGGCATGAGAAGTCCACAAAGTTGTCAATCTGAAGTCCAAACTCCTCTGCACCAAAATTGTAAATTGAGCATTAAGTACACATCATGAATGACAACTTTTACATTAGCCGGATATAATTGTACCATCACATTTATTATGATGAGTGGTTAAAGAGGGGTAATCCACCAATTTAAACTCTAGTTTCAAATGCCATACTACATTTCTACAGAGCAATAAATCAATATATATTCTTGTCTTTATGATTTCTTTAATATAATAAATCCATTTTATTATAATGAATATAATATTATTATAACTATGTATAATTTAAACAGCTAAAATGTATATTATAATATATTCTAATTTAATTACATTTAATATAAAATAATAATAATAATTTAACGGTGAAGTGTGTAATTTTTGCACCACTGGCATCGCCAAATCAGTGACTGTCAAACATGCTTTCTGAACACTCCCCTTGTCTGCCATTGGTCAAAACTCACAGCATTGGTTGATTTACTTATATTTTAGACACAATCTAATGCCAGTCATTTTGTCTGTTTTTGCACCACCAATGAAAATAGTGAAAAAACAAAGCAGGATTTACCACTGCGTGTCGTAGAGCAATGCAAAGACTGACAGCCTGTCTAGAACGTGTAATACAAATAGTAATAAGTTCCAGTGCTGTTAATCAGCACCTCTGGTGTGTCACTTGTCAGATCACATTATTGGACTTTTAAAAATGACTTTTAATGGAAGATCAGGTGAGATATCAGCTGAGACACTTGCAATTGTTATCTCAAGAATCTTTTTATATTTGATCTAACCCATAAAAATTACTTTTTTGGTGTAACCTAATTTTTCAGTTTGATTTAGTCAGATTAAACAGCATTATCGACTTAAATAAAACCAGCTGATTTAGATGTTACCACATGAAACTCATATTTTAGGTTACCTGACAATTGTTTTTTTTAACAGTCTTTTTTACACTATTATTTAACATCACTGAATCAAGTTGCTTAGCAAGTAAAGACACTGACTACCACCCCTGGAGTTGCGAGTTCGAGTCCTGTGTGTGCTGAGTGACTCCAGCCAGCTCTCCTAAGCAACCAAATTGGCCCAGTTGCTAGGTAGGGTAGAGACACATGGAGTAACCTCCTCATGGTACTTGGAGTACATTGGGAATTGGGCATTCTGAAAAGGGGAGGAAAAAAAAAATAAAGCATCACTGAATCAACCTAAACACATTAGGTTACACTGACAAAACTATTTTAAAGGGTTAGATCAGGAAGAAATAGTTCTTTAAAGTAACAATTGAAGTTAACTACTGATTACAGCATACTCTTACGCTCAAGCTCAATGCCTATATAATTCTACAGTATATGTTTGAAATAAAAATGCATAGTATCACTAAAGTGTACCTATTGCTCACTAGACTGAAAAAAAAATAAAATTTAATGTAAAAATGTGCTTCATGTGGTAACATCTAAATTACCAGGTTTGATTCAAGTCAAAAAGATTATTTAACATTGATAAATCAACCTTAATACAACTAATATTAATGGTAGCAATTTAAGGTAACAATTACAGGTAACCATTTTTACAGTGAAAAGGTTATATCGCTCACTGAGATTTTAACTAAAGACAGCAATAATGAATGTGATGTTTAAGCTCAGACTACAGCTCTCTGACAAACAAGAAAAGTAGAACACAAAAACACAATCCTATGTACTGTATGTACAGAGTAGACATAATTTCTTGTTACACAGCACTGAGAAAGAAGGAGGGAAGAGGAGAGAGAGGGAAAGTGTACTTAATTAAAGCCTAAGTTAGGTACTTCGGCGTTGCGAGTCTCCCTGACGATGCATGCTTGGAGACATGTAAATGGGAGGGTAATGGTTGTCAGATTCTGACAGCTTTAAACAGCCTTTTAGTTCGCTGCGCTTATCTGTCATAAAAACATTTAGAGAGCCGGCGCAGTCAGCAGCTGAAGCACAGCACATCATTATCAGAAAATAGTGGAATTCTCTCTCTCTCTCATTCTCTCTCTCTCTCTCTCTCTCTCTCTCTCCTTGCATCTGCAGCTTCGTCTGAGTCAGGCCGCACATCTGAGACTCATCGCCTCACCCCCGGCCGTGCAAACAGTGCTCTGCCTGTCAGGAGAACAAGACATACACTGCCACAACCACATATTTTTATTGCCAATCACATACTCGCTACAGCAGCACAGATCACCTCCACCCAGGGAGCATGTGTAAGACCTGTGTTGATTTGAACTTATGCAACATGCAAACATACAAGTGCCTTATCATGATGTTTTGGGCTATTTTATCTCCAACTTTGTATAATTAACATGTTCATTCCTTTTTTGCGCTCATGTCTGTTTCTTGTTTTCCACCCTCTGTCTTTCATATAAATTCAATAAAGGAAATATGCTGTTTGTGGATCAGGTTTTGCCACAATTGTGGGGACCAAATGTTTCCACAAGGATAATAAAACCTGAAATCACCTACATTGGAAAGCACCTTAATAAACATAATACATAATGGGTAACACTTTCCTTAATGATCCCTTTGTTAATGGTTTTTAAAGGGGTCCATTAATGACTAATACGTTATTTACAAATGCATTATAAATCATTGATATGTAGTTACAGCATCATGAATAAAAATGACATTTTTATGCAATACTTGCCAAATAGTGAGCATTTTAACTAACATGTTATTAAAGCTTAATAAATGCATTTATTCATACTTTTTTTAGAATCAGAATCATAAAATGCCCTAATTCATGATTTATGTTAAAATGCTGCAAGGATAAATTATTGTAGAGAGGTTAAGTCATATTTCTACAGGCTGCTTTGTGTTTTTATTAATAACTGTAATGTCTTGACTCACTTGCATTGTCACTTTCTTTAACACGTTGAGGTAAAAAGAATGGTGCTACTCCGAGTGGTGTCTCAATTTACCTAATTCTTTTGTGTACATGTGGGCTGCTGTGAATGAGCTTCTCTCATGTACTCATGAAAATGCAACAGAAAGTTGTTTCTCACCAAAAGGTTGTTTCTCACCCTTCAGAAGACTTGACATATGATGCACAACCTGCATGAACTACTTTCATTATATTTTTGGGTGCTTTTTATAATCTTTGAGGTGAGTCAACTGCCATTGTATTTAATAGATGGCCCAGGACATTCATTAAAACTCCTTTTGTGTGTTTCACATAAGAAAGAAAGTCATGTGGGTTTTGAACAACATGAGGGTAATAAATTATGACAACATTTTCATTTTTGTTTAAACAATTATGTGCTTTCTCATGAAAATGAACCAATATGCAACATTCATGAGATACATTTATGGATTTAATAAATGGTGATTTTATTGTAATAAAACATTTATTAAAAATTTTTTTTTAAAAAGATTGTTGTTTTTTATAACTGATCACATACTTTTTCTGAGAAAAAAAAAACTTACTTCAGAGTTATAATATATATAAGGTTCTTTGTGGGACTGAAAATGGTTATCCAATAGCATCACTCTTAAGAACCCTTCTCTTGCTCTTTAAAGCACTAATATTTTAAGGGTTCATTAGAGAACTTTGGTTAAAACAGTTCTTTGCTGAACCAAAAATTGTTCTCTTATGGCATCAGGCTGAAGAACCCTTTTTGATTCTAATTGAACCTTTATTTTTAAGAGGAAAGTCCTCTGCAAAAACACTTTTCAGGTCTTCGTGCTCATGCATGTATTATAAAAAAAAAAAAAGCCTGATGACCATTAAATCATACATTGATTAGCCAGAACAGTATGAACACCTGCCTAATATGCTGTTGGTCCTTCATGTCCTGCCAAAACAGTGCCGACCCACTGAAGCATGGACTCTACAAGACCCCTGAAGGTGTGCATCGGGCACCAAGACATTAGCAGCAGATATGTAACTCTATGTACATAGGTTCCAAATCTTGGCAACACTCATATGTGTCCACTTTATATTCAGGTAGATTTTCAGTTACTAATGTTGAATAAATGTTATTGAGCATTTATAACATGTGAGGTCAAATGGTTCACTATTTTGTAGGTATTGCATGAAAGTCACCCTTTTTATGCAATTTGTTATCATCGCAGATCAATAATTAATAATGCATTTGTATAGGGATTATTAGTCATAAATTAACCCCTTTATAAATGCTTAAAACAATGTAAAGTTACCTGTGAGTGTTAGAGTTAGGGGTAGGGTTAGGGAATATAAATTATCATTGGCTAAGTTTAAAAACAATAGAAGTCAATGGAATCTATGATCCTTACAGGCATGGAATAAACAAGCACTGAGACTTGTTCTCAATTTCTTTACCAACTATCAGTCACGCACACACACACACACACACACACACACACACACAAATTGAGTTTAATGTGTTTGCATTTGTGCCTAAAGCATATGGTGATCAGTGCCATCTAATAGTCAGCCTCACTCCAACCCCACGGCCCAACAACTTCAATAACAGAAACAGAGAAATCTCCCAAAGGTCCCACAGGTCTAACTCTGTGAGATGCAAGTTGTTGTGCTCTCCAAGGTCACTGCAGTTAACCTCTGTTCAGTGTCTAGTCTGCAGAATCCAGCTGCCCCTTGGGAGACACAGTAAACGCAGGAGAGACAGAAGTTGATTGTGACACCTGTCCATAACTCCTCTGGCACTGGCTGAACGACAAGCCAATGAAAGCACTGTATGAACGATCCAGACAAATGAGAAGCAGACTGATTGATTAGAAGAGGAGTGAATTATGTGGGGGCACCAGAACGAACTTTGTCAGATCATTTAAACAGTATTGCTTCCCAAAAAAGTCCCCATTTAAAAGAATCACAGCTGTAGCTGCAAATCAAATACAGCAAATAAGAGATACTGAGTGGAAACAAAGAGTTGACTTCACTCGAAGGAATTCAACTGGGTCATTTTCTCACATTGTATTTGATTCAGTTCATCATACATCCACTTTGTTTTACACAATACATCCACAGTGTTTTTAATAGAAGACTAAAAACCAGAATCTGATAAATTTTTGTCCTTCAGTGCCTCTTCAGCATGCTGATTGCTCTCTGATAAATGTTAAACTGTTTAAACTATATTGAAGGGCCTGGAGTTAAGGACTTTAAAATAATAGAGGCACTTTAGTGAGTTTTGTGAGACCCTCCATTAAATAAACATCTGGCTCTTCCGTCGAGTAGCATTATTCATGTCGTTGGATGGAGTTAAGATCTTCCTTTCCTCTTGTTCTATTGATGTAATGCCACGGGCAGCCCACTGTATCCTTACACAATGAAGTCATGTACATTTCTACAATTCAAACACAATGCAGTGTGTGCCAGAGGCTGACTGCCATGGTAATAAGAGCAATAGGCATTACTCAATATTGCGAAGGGACCATAAATTGGGTGCTTAAGAGTTTTGTTTTTACAGGAAGCACTTGAGATGTTATAAAATTCACTACTGGCCCTGTCACCACATTATAGTGTAGGCCTCACCTTAACAATAGATCACTGTTTTGGCACTGTCAGGCAGTTGCATAAATGCCCACATGACCACAACTTTCTGCCAACCGTTCTCTCATATTCATTGAGAGAACAGTAGCTTTTGCAACCTCACTATATGAGACAAGGTGCATTGAAGTAGATGAGAAGGTAAACCAGCAACACATGACAGTTCTGTCATTATTTAAATCTCTTTATGCTGTTATTTTTTTCAGTGGATCATCTTCCATGCAGCTCTTAAATTTCCATATAACGATAGTTCATAGATCACCCATTAGTCAAGTCGAATTTGACTAGTCGTGACTTCAAACACGGCTCCAAATATAATCTGGCAGAAATTCCACTCCCATACCCATTGAATTTTATAGTAAAAAATAAATAGATCTACTTTTGCAACAATGTAATGGATTTAAGCTAGTTACATTTAATAAAAAAAAAAAAAAACAGCATGTCATCAGGCATACTCAGTTAGGTTGTGCCTGGGGTCTTAGAGTGCCATGGACGTGTGGATGTACTTTGACACCTAAGGGGGACATTATGAGCGACGGTCTGAGCATTGTTTTGAATGTGAACAGATAGGATGGAATTAACATCAAACATTATGTTACCTCCAGATAAGCACCTTTTTATTAGAAATGTGCAACAATATGTTAGCATACATTAAGCTGTAACATAGATTAGCCTGGACTACCTGTACCTGCTAGCATTTCACCCTCCTCTTTCAGCCACTTGTACAGATGATTGCGAGCGAACATTGTTTAGGAAATCTGCCATCCGCTGTATTTGCTGCAGATGTGTTTTGTAAATCACATGGAAAGTGATTAGTCAACTTCAGGCTGGCAGTGTCAACTATTAATGGTCCATGCAACCCCTAGTTCATAGTGAACACCTCAGTTAAGCTCCAAAAAATGTATATGCATATCAATCACATAAAAAAATTCATCATACAGAACATTTGGAATACAGCACAAGTTATTTGGACAAAATTTACCATTTACCATATGGACTACTTCTTTAGTTTAGTTTTGTTTAATTTAGTTTTGTTTAATTTTGTTTTGTTTTGTTGTGCTTCATTTATTTTTGTTTTGTCCTTTGTCCTTGACAGACGGAATCACTATGAACTGTTCCTGAGGTGGCGTAGTCGAATTACAAAAGTTTAAGATCTAAATTTATGTCATAAACCCACACCTCCACCTCGTCACAATCTGGTGTAGTCAGCAGGGTCTCTATGGGGTTAGGGCAGAGAAATGTTTTCGGTGTGTTTTATTTTGGTTTATACTAATTTCGTATATTGGGAATAATGTTTTTGTATTTTTTTTATCATGATAGGAGCAAGACAGCATTGATTTCCTTTTCCTCCCTTGGGGTGGGTGAGACGACTTGGCTCTTTCGTGTGGATGTTCTGGCCCTTTTTGAGTTTGGTTGTCTTCACCTGTGGTTCCGGTAAGTGGGTAAGTGAGTGATTTGCAGCTATAGAAGATGAAATACATGAATTGAGAGAATTGGTAGCTCAATCCGAGTGTTGGTCCATCTAGCGCCTCTGCTTCAGCAGTTGTAGATCCTCCTCTCATTGGTGTCGGTGCATCGACAACTGACCAATTTCAGGTCTGCCATTGAGCAGGCATTTTCTTGTTTGACCATCTTGAGGGTGAGGCAAGGGAGGAGATCAAATATCGTTCAGCGCGGGGGTATCCTGATAAAATTATTGGGGCTTTGCGTGAATTGTATGGTTGTACGTAATCCTATGTAGCTCTTCAGGAGTCTTTCTTTTCCAGGAGACAACAGGACGGGGAGACCTTATTAGAGTTCTCCCTGGCCCTGATGAGTCTTCTGGAGAAAGTTAAACATCAATCAACTCATGGTATGCCCAATGCCGAAGTTTTGCTGCAGGATCAATTTGTCGAACATGTCAGTGATATCAACCTCCAATGTGAACATAAGCAACTAGTAGCCGTCAGCCTACTGTCACTTTGTTGGAAGTTCGCATTGAAGCAATCCGCTGGGAACGTGAAGGTATTCCTGGATGTGCGAGGGGTCGAAGCCAGTCTGTTTCATCAGCTTATGGCATTCAGTATGGTGTACGTGGACTCTCGCATTCAGGGAGTAGTAGTGTTCCGGTATCTTCAGAATTAAGTGAACTATGTGAAATGTTGAAAATTCAGCAGCAACAATTGAATCAACTTACCCAATGTGTGGCTCAATTTCAGAATCCTCAGTCATGTGGTAGATTGCCACGTGTTGGTCAAATTATATGTAGAAGGTGTCAACAACCTGGCCATTTTGCCAGGGATTGTGATGGGGAGCGTAGACCTTCTCATTTCCCACCAGCTCGTACAGGCTCAACCTCAACAGGGGTGGGCCATCTCCATCACGGCAACCGTTGGAAAATTAGTGCACGCCGAGCTGCCGGTCCACAGCTCGGTTGGGGAAAAGACTGGCTCAAGTGTATTGATTAGTTCTGATTTTGTGTCTCATTTCATGTCAACAGCTCGTCGTGCGAATGGGTGGGGTCCAAATCCCTTGCCTGGTAGACACCGGTGCCATGGTGTCTACCATCATTGAGTGCTGCTTTTTAACCTGTTTTGAATCTTGGGGTCCTGAGTATCTTCAATCATGTCATTGGTTACAGCTCCAAGCAGCAGGTTTGTGTGCTCAGGTTCCTGGGGTTCTGGGAATTAATATATAGCGTATGCCAGCTGCATTCTCAGGCCCACTAAGCGCAATTTGTCCAACTTTAGCTCCATGAAGTTTTTGGAGTTCATGGAGTTTTTGGTGCTCAAGTGGGCCATGACTGAGAAGTTTAGGGAGTACTTGTTGGGTAATAATGGTGTTTACTGACAACAACACCCTTAGCTACCTGACTTTGGCAAAGCTGGGTGCTATGGCGCAGCATTGGTCTGCCCAGCTTGCTGCCTTCCATTTTGAGGTAAAGAATATGTCAGGGAGGAGCAATCAGAATGCTGATACCTTGTCAAGACAAAATCACCCCATGGTTGGGAAGTTCAAGACTTGTGCCCAGGAGTTGTGGTTCCGGTTTTGTTACAATGAGCTTTCAGGGTGAATTGGTGTCTCAGGTAAACCAAATTACATAATTTCCTTGTTATTCTATGACTGACATGAGTTCCCGGCAGGAGGCAGATCGAGTTATTTGATTGCTTTTGGTGTTCTGGAAGGGGAAATTGCCCCCCAGCTCTGAAGAGCATAAGAGGCTTTCTAAATTGGCTGTGATTTTGTTTTCTGCCAGTGGGGTCGTCTGGTGGAAGTGGATGGGGCACTTTATTGTCGAGTGTTTTGCCAAACAGTGGGGAAGAGGTCTTCCAAATCATGTTGCCAGTGGCTATGAAGGGTGATGTGTTGACTCAACTACATCAACAGCATGGGCACCAGGGTGTGGAGCGTACAACACAGCTGGTGCATCAGCGATGTTACTGGCCTGGGATGTCCTCGGACATTGTCCGCTGGTGCCAGTAGTGTGATATTTGTCAGTGTGCTAAAGACACCTAGCCTGCCCCTGGTAGCTTCATGGGACATTTTTTGGCCGCAAAATCAAATTAAATTCTGGACCTTGACTTCACTGTCTTGGAGCCCTCCCTTTCTGGGCTTGAAAGTGATTTATTGATGACTGATATCTTCACCAAATATACCTTGGCTGTGCCCACCAAGGATCAATGAGCCAAGACTGTGGTTCAAGTTCTGGTGGTGGAATGTTTTGTAAATTTGGGTTTCCTGGTCGCATCCATTCAGACCAAGGCCGTAATTTTGAGTCATCCCTTATTCAGCAGCTTTGTTGTCTATATGGGGTTGAGAAGTCTAGCACTCCTCCTTACCATCTGGCCAGAAACGTCCAGTGCATGCGGTTCAATAGGACCCTGCATAACTTGTTGCTCACTCTGTGAAATGCGATGTGAAAGAGGGGGTGGATTGTGGCAGAAATAGTTAATTGGTAAAGTATAATAAAGTATGAAAAATAAAAAAGTATTGAGTGACATCGGTGACCTCTTATCAGTTGGGGTTGCCACCTATTTAGAGCTGGTTGGCTGTAGCTTGGGATGCCTCACGTCCTACTTCCCCCACTACTTTCTGGTTTTCGATGGTAGCAGAAGGTATGTGCTGTTGTGATTAGCAAGTAGCAGTTTGGCTAAAAAGAACTTTGTTGCTGTGGTATTAATGATTCGCTCTTATGTTTATGCACATTCATCAGTGTGTTTCGGTGACTGCTTGCCTCACAAGTACGTTTATAAGTTGTCTTTGTATTGGGCTGGTGGTGTAGGTTATTTTCTCTTATGGAGTTTCATTTTATTGCTTCATTTTGTTAAATTCAGTTGTGCGTGTGTGGTGTGTGTGTGTGTGTGTGTGTGTGTGCCTGCATGCGTGCGTGCGTGTGTTCACGAGTGAGCGAGCGTGCATGGTAGATGTGGGTTTCATGTGTGCCTAACCTGTCATTCTGCCACGTAATATTTTTGGTTCACAGTTCTTTTCCCTCATTTTGGGGATGGCTGATTATTTAACTCTGTAGGCCTACTGAGCCAGAAGTGCACGGTGGTGTGTGTGAGTGGGAGTTTTTTAGGATAGCTTCCCTGTCACTCTCCTTTCTGCCGGCAAGCCTCAGCCCCGTGTTTTTGTATATTTTTGTTACATTTTTCCATCCATCCATCCATCTTCAACCGCTTATCCGAAGTCGGGTCGCGGGGGCAGCTGCTCCAGCAGGGGGCCCCACACTTCCCTATCCCGAGCCACATTAACCAACTCTGACTGGGGGACCCCGAGGCGTTCCCAGGCCAGTGTGGAGATGTAATCTCTCCACCTAGTCCTGGGTCTTCCCCGAGGCCTCCTCCCAGCTGGACGTGCCTGAAACACCTCCCTAGGGAGGCGGCCAGGGGCATCCTTACCAGATGCCCAAACCACCTCAACTGACTCCTTTCAATGCAAAGGAGCAGCGGCTCTACTCCGAGCTCCTCACGGATGACTGAGCTCCTCAACCTATCTCTAAAGGAGAAGCCCGCCACCCTTCTGAGGAAGCCCATTTTGGCCGCTTGTACTCGCGACCTAGTTCTTTCGGTCATGACCCAACCTTCATGACCATAGGTGAGGGTAGGAACAAAAATTGACCGGTAGATCGAGAGCTTTGCCTTTCGGCTCAGCTCTCTTTTCGTGACAACGGTGCGATAGAGCGAGTGCAATACGCCCCGCTGCCCCGATTCTCCGGCCAACCTCCCGCTCCATTGTCCCTCACTCGTGAACAAGACCCCCAGGTACTTGAACTCCTTCACTTGGGGCAAAACCTCATTC
Organism: Xyrauchen texanus; assembly: GCF_025860055.1. Classification (NCBI taxonomy): domain Eukaryota; kingdom Metazoa; phylum Chordata; class Actinopteri; order Cypriniformes; family Catostomidae; genus Xyrauchen; species Xyrauchen texanus. The sequence goes on along the minus strand of NC_068294.1, from coordinate 24,959,007 downwards.
CCTACCTGGAGTACGCACTCCATCGTTTTCCTGCTGAGAACCATGGCCTCAGATTTAGAGGTGCTAATTCTCATCCCAGCTGCTTCACACTCGACTGCCAAGCGATCCAGTGAGAGCTGAAGGTCACGGACCGATGATGACATGAAGACAACATCATCTGCAAAAAGCAGCGATGAGATCCCCAGCCCACCGAACCGCACACCTTCCCCACCCCGACTACGCCTCGATATCCTGTCCATGAATATCACAAACAGGATTGGTGACAAAGCGCAGCTTTGGTGGAGACCAACCCCCACATGGAATGAACTCGACTTCGTGCCGAGGACCCGGACACAGCTCTCGCTTTGGACGTACAGGGATTGGATCAGCCCTAAGAAGGATCCCCCACCCCATACTCCCGCAGCACCTCCCACAGTCTCTCCGGGGGACCCGGTCATACGCCTTCTCCAGATCCACAAAACACATGTAGACCGGATGGGCATACTCCCAGGCCCCCTCCAGGATCCTTGCAGAGTAAAGATCTGGTCCGTCGCTCCACGGCCAGGACCGAAAACCGCATTGTTCCTCTTCAATCCGAGGTTCGACAATCGGCCGAACCCTCCTCTCCAGCACCTTGGAGTAAACTTTACCAGGGAGGCTGAGAAGTGTGATACCCCTGTAGTTGGCACACACTCTCTGATCCCCCTTTTTGAAGAGGGGAACCACCACCCCGTTCTGCTACTCCTTAGGCACTGTCCCAGATTTCCACGCAATGTTGAAGAGGCGTGTCATCCATGACACCCCCTCCACATCCAAAGCTTTCAGCATTTCTGGTCGGATCTCATCAATCTTTGCCACTGCGGAGTTGTTTGACTACCTCAGTGACCTCCCCCAGGGAAATAGAATCTGATCCCCCATCATCCTCCATCCGCACTACTCACTTGGGCTTCCCAGGTCTGTTCAGAGTCTTTCCCCACCCCCTGACCCAACTCACCACCAGATGGTGATCGGTTGACAGCTCTGCCCCTCTCTTTACCCGAGTGTCCAAAACATATGGCCTCAGATCCGACGACACGATTACAAAATCGATCATCGACCTTCGGCCTAGGGTGCTCTGGTACCTTATGAGCATCCTTATGTTCGAACATGGTGTTTGTTATAGATAATCCATGACTAGCACAGAAGTCTAATAACAAACATCCACTTGAGTTCAGATCCGGGAGGCCGTTCCTCCCAATCACGCCATTCCAGGTGTCCCTGTCACTTCCCACGTGTGCATTGAAGTCACCCAGCATCACTATGGAGTCCCCTACTGGGGCCCTATTCAGGACTCCATTCAGGGTCTCCAAGAAGGCCGAATACTCTGAACTGCTGTTCGGTGCATATGCACAGACAACAGTCAGAGTTTTCCCCCCCACAACCCGTAGGCGTAGGGAGGCGACCCTCTCGTCCACCGGGGTAAATTCCAACGTAGTGGCGCTCAGCCGGGGACTCGTGAGTATCCCCACACCCGCCCGTCGCCTCACACCCTGGGAAAGAAGAATAGAGTCCATCCCCTATCCAGGAGTATGGATCCAGAGCCAAAACTGTGCGTCGATGTAAGCCCCACCAGATCCAACTGGTAACGCTCCACCTCCCTCACTAGTTCCGGCTCCTTTCCCCCCAGTGAGGTGACATTCCACGTCCCCAGAGCAAGCCTTTGCTGCCCGGGTCTGGTCCGTCAAGGCCCACGGCCTTCACTGCCGCCCATATGGCAGCGCACCTGACTCCTGCGGTTCCTCCAATGGGTGGTGGGCCCAAGGGATGTAGAGGGGGGGTTCCACGTCGCTTCTTCGAGCTGTGCCCGGCCGGGCTCCGTGACAAGTGTGTTGCATTTTTTTTTTTGTTTTTGTTTTTTGCTTTGTACAAATAAAGTGTAATTATATTTCTATGTGATCCATGTCTCTTGCCCTCTTTATAGAAACAAACATATGTGACCTAGTTTGAATTCTGGGTTGTATTTAATTTTTCCCTGGGTGTAATTCCTGCGGTGGCATAGTCTATTACAAATGTGTAAGATCAATATTTACATCATAAACCCGCACCTCCACCTCGCCACAATTGGTAATACGTTTTGTGAAGATTCTTCCAAAATTCTCTCTCACTCTCTCTCTCTCTCTCTTTATCTCACACTCTCTCTCTCTCTCACACTCTCACAGGTTGGGACGACATGCGGTAGAGTACATAATGACTGACATTTATTTGGGCGGAACTATTTGTTTAAACTTGGCCTGTGCCCAAAAATGTACTAGTATCAAATTAAGGCTGAGATGAAGCAAATTGAGATGAAGTTTAAAATAAAGTTTACCTTCTCTGCCACTACAAAAATTCCAAAGTGTAACCTGAGCTGTATGATGTAACATTGTATCAGGCAATTCCCAACACATGAAGAGAAAGTTACATTTTGGTGAGATTTATTTGCAAACTTATAATAATGGAATAAAGCCAATCCCAGCATGGGTGTTATATGATATTCATGCTTTTTTCACTTTTTTTCTCTCCAGTTATTGCAGTAGCATAAGAGAGACAGCTGGTTTGAAACACATTATGATGACATTTTGTGACGGATCTGAAGTATGAGGTCTTTTGGGTAATGTCTTTGTCATGAGGCCTCAGTCACCACTTGCACATAGTTTGTCAGTAGCAGAGAGACACATGTGGCTTCACTATTCCAAACAAAGTTTAAAAAAAAAGCAGTTCTTCATAGCTGACCCACGGTGAGGACACAAATGAAGAGGGGATGAAGTATGGAGAACAGCTAAATTCTACTCTGACTGACAGGTGAATAGCCAACCTGTCAAACATAATGAAACCCTGTACCAGGGGACATCTGCTGGCAGCTTGAGAACACACAACTGTTAAGGAAATATGTGTCTCAATTAGCCTGATAAGGGCGTTAGGTTTGGCCAATTTTCTGCCTACATGTGAAGTTCACCAATCACAGGAACCTTACAAAAGTTTGTGAGTTAGTATATGTACGGAACTTGGAAAACAGTTACTATATTATAAAATGAAAATATTTTCTTGAGCTGTGAAAAATAATCTAATGTGTATAAAAAGTCCAGTTTAAATTCTGTGACATACATACTAAAGGCTCTTCAAAAGCATTTAACCACACAATATGGCTATAAACATTGTTACCACAACACTAAATGCAGGTGGGACTCAGGGACAGAGTTGTAAGGGCATATCAAATGAATTAGTAAGCATTAATACATTGTGAGTGCTGCCCTGGCTCACTGGAGCATGTTGGGGCAGGGGAGCTAATGGGCGTAAATGATTTCCATATCTCACTGAGGGTACACGAGCACTCCTCCTTGTCAACTGGGAGCGATTTTGTAACCCATACTGTTGCAGAGCAGTAATGGAAGATGGCTAGGTGAAACCTTGGGGTCCATATAAACCTTTAAAGCATTGGCCCAGAGCTGAGGGGAGGCCGTACAGGAACAGAGTTAATGTACCAGCCTCCATGTCCTGGCTCAGGAGGGGTCTGCTGAAAGACTGCACACACCAGCTGCCCCTTGCTATTTTTGAAGGGGCATTTGTCCTATCGCTATTCCCTGTTGGCTGACACAACTGAAAAACAGTCCTATGATTCTATAACTGTGCCCAGTGCAGTCTCTACCTGTGCCTTGGAGGTACATGAAACAACCTGTTAACTCTGCTCTTTGGTATGGACAGTTTATCGCATAAATTGTGAAAGAACACATGGTCTGAGGCCCCAGGTTTTTGCTTCTTTGATGTCTCACAGGACAAAACCTTCTACTGCTCTTCTATGCCTTTCAAGAGATTTCAAAATAAACTTTTGGGAAGTGGGAGTCAAATTGAAAATGAATTAAATGTCTGCAAATATGCATGTGTGTATATGTATCCAAATGTATATATACTCGAATATATTTTTCACTCTGGCAGTGCATGGGCACATAAAATCTGTCAGCAATGTGAAATGTCAGCGATTATGCCATGGCATGCCTGCTACATTTTTCAACTAAAAACGGTCTGTTGTCTATAAAAAAAATAGCGTAAATGGAATTATACAAATGTCACCACAAACCAACAAGTGCCACTGATGCGTATTTGTCACGAACCCCGCTCCTCTGCCCCATCCCCACTTCGTCGCACACACACTCACTCCCTCGACCTCACTCCCTCGCTCCGCCCCCTCGAGCTTTTCACGCTCTTTTTGCTCGCTCGAGCCCTCACGCCCACTTTGCTCCTACTGGCTCACATGCTCGTAGGTTATCTCCCTTCCTCGAGTTCCTCACGCGTTTCCAATCCCCCAGAACATTATGACCACCTGCACTCGCGGCATCTGCACTCCTGCACATTAGTTTCACCTGCACTCGTCTCATCACCTATCATTGTTTACACCTGCACTCGCCCCTATATATTTCACAACCCGTTCGTCTCACTCCTGTTGGTTATTGTATTTAGTTTCCCGTGTCTTTGCCCCCCGCTAGTCTCGTCTAGTTTTGAACTCCTCTTGTTCTCCTCTTAGCTTGCCAGCTCCCTTTGTTCCCCTGTCTTTTGCTCCCACTAGTCCCGTCTACTCTGATCCTGTTTCCCGGCTTCGACCTCCCCACTCTCGTTGACCACTCTCTCCCGGATTTGCCCCTTTACTCGACTTTGTTTCCCCGGCTTTTGACCCTACGCTACCCTGACCATTCCCCCTCTGGATTTTCCGTGCTGTACTTTTGTTTGCCTGCAAATAAACGCAGTTTTGACATACATTGTGACTGTCTCTTCTTGTGCGGGTTACAAAATAACCAACCGTTACCGAAGACAGTCGCAATGCCCAGCGCTGAGGATTCGCGCAGCTCACTAGAGCGGAGGTGCACGTCACGTTCGGCGCGAGGAGCTACAGTTTGGAGGCAGGACCAAGCGCTCGCGGCCCAGGGGCAGCAGGTATGTCCCTTGTCTGATATATGTCACCCTGTTTCACCTGTGTCTGCCCCTGAGCCCGTTTATGCCTCCAGTGCATTTCTGAGCGCCGTAAGCCTTCAACCCCCTGAGAGGTTTGATGGCTCTTCGGTGCTTGCCAAGGGTTGTTTATGCAGGGCAGCGGTTGTAGAACTTTTAACCGTGCCCTTAACATTATGGACCCAGCGGCCCAACTCTTGGTTTTGCGTCAGGGGAGTCAACTCTTGGAGGCTTATGTGGTTGATTTTTGTGCCCTGGCCAACCAGGTGAATTTTGATGAGGTGGCTCTGAAAGCCATTTTTCAATTTGGACTGAATGAGCCAGCCTCATCATTCATGCCTGGTGGTCGCTGCTCTCTCAACCTGGCTCAGTTTATTGACCTCGCCCTACTGTACGCTGGTTCCTCGTTTACTGTGGGGGAGGCAGAAACTGAACCAACGTTCCATACCACGGCCCCCGTCTTGAAGTCTACCACGGCCCCCGTCATGAAGCCTACCACGGCCCCCGTCTTGAAGCCAACCACGGCCCCAGTCCTGAAGCCTGTCGCGGCACCAGTCTGAAGCCTGTCGCGGCCCCAGTCCCGAAGCCTGTCGCGGCCCCAGTCCCGAGGCCTGACACAGCCCTAGCCCCGAAGCCTGACACGGCCCTAGCCCCGAAGCCTGACACGGCCCTAGCCCCGAAGCCTGACACGGCCCCAGTCCCGAGGCCTGTCACGGCCCCAGTCCCGAAGCCTGTCACGGCCCCAGTCTCGAAGCCTGGCGCGGCCAGCGAGTCAACGCCCATGCCCGCCACGGCCAGAGAGTCAGCGCCCATGCCCGCCACGGCCAACGAGCCAGCGCCCATGCCCGCCACGGCCAACGAGCCAGCGCCCATGCCCGCCACTGCCGGCGAGCCAGCGCCTGTAGCCTCGACCGTCCCCATGGCCACGTCCCCTGTTGGCCGAGGACGCAAGAGAAGGAAGAGGGCCCCTTCTCCCCAGTCTCGTCTTATGCTCAAGACCGCAGAGGTTCCTTCAGAGTCTTCCACGGCTCTGCCGGGTTCTGCTCCACCCCCAGAGTCTTCCACGGCTCTGCCGGGTTCTGCTCCGCCCCCAGAGTCTTCCATGGCTCTGCCGGGTTCTGCTCCGCCCCAGAGTCTTCCACGGCTCTGCCGGGTTCTGCTCCGCCCCCAGAGTCTTCCACGGCTCTGCCAGCCTCTGCTCGCCCCTCAGAGCCCTCGCGGCCTCCGCCTCTCGAGTCTCCCAAGGCTCCTCCTCTCAAGCCTCCCAGGGCTCTTCCTCTCGAGCCCCCCAGGGTTCTGCCTTTCAAGTCTCTCGAGCCTCCCAGAGCGCCGCCTCTCAGGGCTTCTCCTCCCGAGTCTTTCAAGGCTCCTCCTCCCAAGCCTCCCAGGGCTCCTCTTCTCGAGCCTTCCAAGGCTCCTCCTCTCAAGCCTCCCAGGGCTCCTCCTCTCGAACCTTTCAGGGCTCCTCCTCCCCTCGAGCCTCTCAGGGCTCCGTCCCTCGAGTCTTTCATGGCTCCACCCCTTAAGCCTCTCACGGCTTCGCCTCTCGAGTCTCTCAGGGCTCCTCCTCCCCTCGAGCCTCTCAGGGCTCTGTCCCTCGAGTCTTTCATGGCTCCACCCCTCAAGCCTCTCACGGCTTCGCCCCTCGAGTCTCTCAGGGCTCCTCCCCCTCTCAAGCCTCTCAGGGCTTCCCCTCTCGAGTCTCTCAGGGCTCCTCCTCCCCTCAAGCCTCTCAGTGCTTCTCCTCTCAAGTCTTTCAGGGCTCCACCCCCGTCCAAGCCTCTCAGGGCTTCGTCTCTCGAGTCTTCCAGGGCTCTTCCTCCTCCCGAGCCTCTTGGGGCTCCGTCCCTCGAGTCTTTCATGGCTCCACCCCTTAAGCCTCTCACAGCTTCGCCTCTGGAGTCTCTCAGGGCTCCTCCTCCCCTCGAGCCTCTCAGGGCTCCATCCCTCGAGTCTTTCAAGGCTCCCCCCCTCGAGCCTCTCAAGCCTTCCAGGGCCCCACCTCTAGAGCCTCTCGAGTCTTCCACGACCTTTTTCCCCGAGCCTCTCACGGCTCTACTCCCAGAGACTCCAGAGCTTCCTAGGGCTCCGCCTCTCGAGCCTCCTACGGCTCCGCCTCCCGAGCCTCCCACGGCTCCACCTCTCGAGCCCCTCACGGCTCTGCTCCCAAAGACTCCAGAGCTTTCTATGGCTCCGCCTCTCGGGCCTCCTACGGCTCTACCCCCAGAGACTACAGAGCCTGCCAGGTCATCGCCTCGGGGACCTCCCACGGCGCCACCTCCATTGGCTCCACCTCCTGAGCCTTCCAGGCCTCCGCCTCTAGAGCCTCCCACGGCACCACCGTCATTGGCTCCACCTCCAGAGCCTTTCAGGCCTTCGCCCCTAAAGCCTCCTTCGGCTCCACCTCCAGAGCCTTCCAGAACCCCACCTCCAGAGCCGCCTACAGTGCCGCCTCTGACGGCACCGCCTTTCACGGCTCTTCCTTGGCCCCCTGACCCTGTCCGGTGGCTCCCTGACACTCTCCCTGTCCTGTGGCCTCTTCTCTGGCTTCCTGACCCTGTTCCTGTCCGGTGGTCACCTTCCAGACCCCCGGACCCAGTCCCTGTCCTCCAGTCGCCTTCCAGACCCCCTGACCCAGCCTCTGCCCTATGGCTGCCCCCTAGATCTCCCGACCACCCGCCTGTCTGCTGTGTTCCCCCTGACCTTGCCTTGAAACTGCCCATTGACCCCATGGACTGTCTCATTTCCCTCTGTGCCCCTTGGACTGCCCTCAATTTTGTTTGTGTGTTTTGTGGGTTGTCTGTTCAGGGTTTTTTTTGTTTGTTGGGATCGTCCAGCACCACTTCCTCGCAACCGAGCGCGGCCGTCAGGAGCCGTCCGTTTTAGAGGGGGGAGTACTGTCACGAACCCCGCTCCTCTGCCCCATCCCCACTTCGTCGCACACACACTCACTCCCTCGACCTCACTCCCTCGCTCTGCCCCCTCGAGCTTTTCACGCTCTTTTTGCTCGCTCGAGCCCTCACGCCCACTTTGCTCCTACTCGCTCACATGCTCGTAGGTTATCTCCCTTCCTCGAGTTCCTCACGCGTTTCCAATCCCCCAGAACATTATGACCACCTGCACTCGCGGCATCTGCACTCCTGCACATTAGTTTCACCTGCACTCGTCTCATCACCTATCATTGTTTACACCTGCACTCGCCCCTATATATTTCACAACCCGTTCGTCTCACTCCTGTTGGTTATTGTATTTAGTTTCTCGTGTCTTTACCCCCCGCTAGTCTCGTCTAGTTTTGAACTCCTCTTGTCCTCCTCTTAGCTTGCCAGCTCCCCTTGTTCTCCTGTCTTTTGCTCCCACTATTCCCGTCTACTCTGATCCTGTTTCCCGGCTTCGACCTCCCCACTCTCGTTGACCACTCTCTCCCGGATTTGCCCCTTTACTCAACTTTGTTTCCCCGGCTTTTGACCCTACGCTACCCTGACCATTCTCCCTCTGGATTTTCCGTGCTGTACTTTTGTTTGCCTGCAAATAAACGCAGTTTTGACATACATTGTGACTGTCTCTTCTTGTGCGGGTTACAGTATTAAGCTGTTTTGTTGTGAGAAGAATGTGGAGGAAAATGTGATTCTTAAGAGTCATTAAAATTGTATGATATTGTGCTGCATGCAAGTTAAATATGACTTCTCTGCTTACTATACAGAGGGAACATAAACAGGCTGCCACACAGCGTGGTCCATAAATGTCTCCAGAATAATGTTTACATCTGAACTGATCTGTCATCTACAGGAGCCACAGATTTTACTACCCCTGCCCCCTCATGCGTCTCAGAAGCCCTCATCAGGATGTGGCATTATGCTGAGAGGGGATTTATTTTCAGAATAAATATATTCATATTGAAAGTGTTGGCCAACAATCTGGAGTAGAATAATGTCTCCACTAAAATAAGAACAAAGTTTAGATCTGTAAGTCATATTATTACTGTAACAAAGAAAATTATTCTCAAATTATATATAAACAATAATAACCTATTTAGATTTATTTCAGTGCCTTATTTGTTTGCAATGAACTCTGCTTACATTTTCAGAGTTCAATACAAGTTAAACTCAATCTACAGAATTGGTGGCATAATATTGATTACAACAACATTTTATTTTTACTTATAAGATAGATAAGACACTTTTTTAATATGCATTATTTCACTCTGGAAATAATTGTTTAGGCAATAAACAAAATGTAGCATTGAATTTCCTCTTTACCACTAAGCGACTTATTCTGTGTTCAATACAAGTTCCGCTTAATCGACAGCATTTGTTGCATAATGTTGATTACCACAAAAAATTATTTAGACTCATCCCTCTACTAAACTAACTAAAATCTGGTTTACATTGAGGCACTTACAATGGAAGTGAATGTGGGCAAATCTCTAAATGTTAAAATACTCACTATTTTGGAAAGAATAGCCACAAGACATATAATATGTCTGTTAATATGATGTTTAGTGTGATAAAATCGCTTACTAACCTTTTCTGTGTAAAGTTATAGCCAATTTTACAACTTCATGGCCATGACGATGTAATGACGACAAACGACAAAAAAAAAAAAAAAAAAAAAAAAACACTTTACAGCTCAAATAACGCATACATTGAAACAGAATAATTAATGTAAGGGCTTTTGAAAAATTATAAGATTCACATTTCTGCCTTAAAACCCTCCAAAAATGTTCCCCATTCACTTCCATTGTAACCTCGTGTTTTGCGTTTTATAAAGAAAAGGAGAGGAGTCGAAATTATTTCTTGTGGTAATCAACATTATGCAACAAATGCTGTCGACGTCGAGCTTAACTTGTATTGAACCAGGAATATTTTTAAGTAAAATTTCCTTTAAGTCGCTTAGTGCTAAAGAGGAAATTCAATGCTACAATTTGTTTATTGCCTAAACGATTTTTTCCATAGTGAAATAATGATTTTTTTTTTAAGTGTCTATTTAGTTATGTTTGCTCTGAAACATCATGTGCTGAAAACGACAAATAGGCTCTATCTACTGTATCTATCTATCTATCTATCTATCTATCTATCTATCTATCTATCTATCTATCTATCTATCTCTCTATCTATCTATGGGCACATCTATCCTTCTGTCTGTCTGTCTGTCTGTTTGTCTGTCCGTCCGTCGGTCGTCAGTCTGTAATCAATAACGCATATAATATATTATCACATTTTTCTATATTCTTTTCATGTTTTTTCATTGTTTGCGTTATGAATATAACCACAAATTCCCATAAAAAATGTTGTTGAAGTATGTTGTGAAGTGTCAAATATAATCACAATTCAAAACAATGTATCCAGTGCAAGCCGTTGACGAACCACTTCAATTTTACTCGAACGCTCAATTGGCGAGATTGCATGATCTGACGATTAAAGAGAGGGTTAATATTGGATACTTAGCTCTATGCTGCCCTCTTTTGGCTTTATGAAATCATGTCACCCTAGAGTCACAAAGAAGAGAAAGATAAATGATGTTGGTCAGAGCAGTGTGTGTGTGTGTGTGTGTGTGTGTGTGTGTGTGTGTGTGTGTGTGTGTGTGTGTGTGTGTGAGCGTGTATTTATCACTTTGTGGGGAACAAATGTCCCCATAAGGATAGTAAAACCCGAAATTTTTGACCTTGTGGGGACATTTTGTTGGTCCCCATGAGGAAAACAGCTTATAAATCATACTAAATTATGTTTTTTGAAAATGTAAAAATGCAGAAAGTTTTCTGTGAGGTTTAGGTTTAGGGGTAGGGTTAGGTTTAGGGGATAGAATATAAAGTTTGTACAGTATAAAAACCATTATGTCTATGGAAAGTCCCCATAAAACATGGAAACACAACATGTGTGTGTGTGTCTGTTTTTTTTAGGGGATACAATTGAAATGTGTATATAATTAAAGTGAAAAAGGCATATTGTGATAACTATTAAGTGTTTTGCATATTGACCAGATTTAGACATTTGAGCCTGTGTGAACCTTCAGATTCACACATTTAAGCCATCTTGGCTGTATACTTTGGTCCTTCTGTAATGTGTTCCTTCTTCAACAGGGTTTGTCTGTGCTGCTTTGTGAAACAGTGGGTATTGATTCACTCTCAGTGGCTGGAGCCTGTCCCAGTCACCCTTCTTTGAGCAGTGACAACCACTGAGCTCTTTGCCACCAACTGCCACCGGGGACGACACTTGTTTGGAGGCCCTGAGTCCCAGCTGAGGAACGAAAGGAGAGAAAGAAGAGAGTTAGTGTGTGTGTGAGAGCTGCTGATCCGATTTTGCACTTGTATACTTATCAGTGGCATTTAGGGGCCAGTTCCTCCTTGGTAATTCAAACAGACAAAACCAGCATTAGCTGGGCTGCTGTTTGGGAGGAGTAGTAGAATAGCTAATCATGACTGGGCAGGCACTCCCTGTGTGTTCTCGAAACACTGGAACACAGAAGGAGTGTTCAAACTGCCCTTGCAGGAACAATGGCATTTTCCTGCAAGCATATGGGTGCAATGGGTAAATTATGTAAATGGATATGGAGCAGCTTGTGAGGCTGTATTCAACCTGCTTTCAGACATGCATGTGTGGCAGGTCACCACCTCTTACTCATGTTCTAAATATCTCCATTAGTGCTGTGACAAAAGCTTGACACATATAACAATAGATGTTTACTGAAATTTACTCATTTCACTTTGCTATCCATATTACTTAGATGCTGTATGCATTAGTCATTTAATAAAATCATGAAGAATCTTGTAGATTTGTGAAGTAGAAAAGGTTACTTTGATGCTTTTTGAATCTGAGTTCTGGAAGAAGAACAGTAGTTGTTGTTTGTGTGTGGAGGTTATTGCTGTGACCAAATGTCCCAAGGATAGTAAACCTGAATGTGAATAAGCATTATATTTCTCTTTAGGTCTGTGGATTTTTGTCAGCATCTACAATCTTATGAGCTCTAGTTTTCCACAGCCTTTGTTTATCACAACCTTCAAAAAAATTGTTTGTTTGTGATTACAGTCTTATGGGCTTCCAAAAAAACAAAAAGTATAAAATGTATACAACCCTGTCATAAAATATTCAAATTCAGTGGTCATTCAAGCATAATCATCATTCAAAGGTCTTTTCAAATGTTGAGTGTTTATAAATGCCCAGAAGAAAAGTGACTTGACTGAATTTCCCATGGATCACAGCCTTACCGGCTTTTTGATGCAGAGAGAACATAATTGTTCATGATGGGTTTTTTTAATTATTATCACTATACCAAGTAATCTCCCGAGATTACAGCAACCTGTCACAAACATCTTGCGCATCATACTGTGCAGTGTCATGGGAGAGAGTTTTGTCACTTTTTGTTGTTGTTTTTCTGTCTGTTGTGACAATGATTGAATATGAGGTACATTTTTTTCAGCCCCAAACATGAGACATTTGGTCACCTTTCAGTGAGCTGATTGAAATTAGTTTTTTTTTTTTTTACCAGCTGCTTAATTTACTTGCTAGGTGCCACAGGTGCAGAGTCCTATTTTGATTTCTTAAAGTTTTGGTATAGGTTACAAGTAATGGGTGGTCTATGGTACAACGGGACTAAAGGCCCATTGTGATAAAAGGCACATTTTATTTGATTTTCTCCCAAAACACTAAATAGCAACAAAAACTACCAACTCACATTCCTAAACACCTGTTTGTCATATGCACTGCAAAAATGTCCTGATCTATGATATATTTGCATGTGTGGTGTCTAAAGATTGATTGAAAAAAAAAAAATGTATAACTGTCCAATATGTGAAAGGGTGTTATTTGGGGTAATCTGTTTATTTTTTAAGTGGGGTAATATATTTCTTGAGAAAATTTTTCAAATAGGGCTCAAATTGACTAATCCAATCACAATAGAGATTATTTTTTTATAGAATAATTGAGACATCATTAAATGCCAAATGTGTTTAAAATTAACAGAACATTAGTAGTTATTTTGAATAATGTTGTTGTCTCAAAGTTTTTGGATTAGTTGAAAAATGTTGCAATATAACTATTGCCCCTATACTGTATCTACACAATTTCACAATAACCACCCTAGGGAACTTTTACCCCCAAGTGTATGGGCCATTTACCCCAAATGCACTAACATAAATATGCTGGTTGAACTTAATTCAACTGTTGGCATTGGTTTCACACAATGAAAATGTTTTTCTTTGATGTGAACTTAAAAAGTAGGCTAGACTCCAATACTGTGTAGCAAAAACATAAATAAATTGCATTAACCTCATTTAAACTTGATCTGTTCAAATAACTATTTTTTTAACCTTGCAGCTTTTGGCTAGCTTGTAACCAACACTTTAGAATAACATATGATCTTTCTGTATTGTATTATAAGTATGGTACTACTGGGAGTTTGCAGATCACCAATCGATCATTATACTGATAATCCCTCAGTATTTGCTTAATGAAAAAACAGTCACTTATTTGTCAGTAGTAATGTACTCAACCTCAACTGAACAATTATCTCCACTCTTACCCACAATGGTTACCACCAAAAAAATGAACATTAACACTAACAAATCTCCTACTTGTATAATTTTGTGTATAAATACATTAAAGTAACCCTACATTTTAAAATGTACTCTTCCAATCCAGTCCCATGCAAACCCTGTCTGGTTTCAGCAATACGTTGATGCAACAAATATTGTCCACATAGTCTAAACACAATTGGATCAAGTGAACATAGATGGATTGTGCACAATTAAATCAAGTTTAGACCAATTGCTGAAGAATTATGTTGTATTAGCTCATTTTAAATAAGTTAATTGAGAAAGCAGTCAAAAAACACACTGAGTCTGAATCCATTTGACCATTTAATAGCAATGTGATCATATCACTTTTTGATGACTGTGTTTTATATCACATTACGCAATATAATTATGTTCTGATCTCAAACAAAAATCTTGTAAGTTGATTTCAAGTGTAATACTGGTTTAGAATTTTAAATAGAGCTGCTTTCCATTTTTACAGTGTGTGGGGTAAAAGGTTTTGTTAAAAAAACTATTTATGAATAATTATATCTTTTCAAACATACGTTGCTCCATAAATATTCATATATATATATATATATATATATATATATATATATATATATATATATATATATATATATATATATATATATATATATATATATATATATATAGTATATACAGCTCTGGAAAAAATTAAGAGACCATTGCAAAATTATCAGTTTCTATGGATTTACTATTTATAGCTATGTGTTTGAGTTAAATGAAACTTTTTTGTTTTATTCTATAAACTACTGACAACATTTCTCCCAAACTCCAAATCAAAATATTATAATTTAGAGCATTTCTTTGCAGAAAATGACAACTGTATGAAAATGCAAAGAAAACAAGTTCATATTCATTTTTAAACAACAGATACTAATGTTTTAACTTAGAAGAGTTCAGAAATCAATATTTGGTGGAATAACCCTGATTTTCAATCACAGCTTTCGTGTGTCTTGGCATGCTCTACCAGTCTTTCACCTTGCTGTTGGGTGACTTTATGTGATTCCTGGAACAAAAGTTCAAGCAGCTCGTCTATGTTTGATGGCTTGTGACCATCCATCTTCCCCTTGATCACATTCCAGAGGTTTTCAATGGGGTCCAGGTCTGGAGATTGGGCTGGCCATGGCAGGGTCTTGATCTGGTACTCCTCCATCCACACATTGATTGACCTGGTTGTGTGGCATGGAGCATTGTCCTTCTGGGTAAAACAATCCTCAGAGTTGGGGAACATTGTCAGAGCAGAACGAAGCAAGTTTTCTTCCAGGATACCCTTGTATGTGGCTTGATTCATGTGTCCTTCACAATTATGAATCTGCCCGATTCCAGCCTTGCTAAAGCACCCCCAGATCATCACTGATCCTCCACCAAATTTCACAGTGGGTGTGAGACACTGTGGCTTGTAGGCCTCTCCAGGTCTCCATCTAACCATTAGAAGACCTGGTGTTGGACAAAGCTGAAAATGTGACTAATCAGAGCAGATGACCTTACTGGCTCTTCTTTGCTTCTCATTGATGTAGAGCTTTTTTTCTAGATTTGCACAACCATTGCCCTGCCCTTTGGAGCCTGTTTCAAACTGTCCTCACCATGAACTTCATCCATGCTGATGTTTGCCATTCTTCATGTAGGTCATTTGATGTCATTCTATGGTTGTTGAGTGACATTCTAATGAGTTGGCAGTCATGCTGCTCAGTGGAGAGTTGTTGTCGCCCTCTGCTGGTCTGTACCTTTGTTGTCTTCAATGTCCACCATCTTTGAAATTTTAAGGTTGAAAGCAACTGGACTGAATACATTTAATTTTAATTAATTTGTCATGGCCAATAGTTATGTTCTGATTCCAATTACTTTTGAGGAACTACTAACACAGCTTGTTCTATTGCAAGATGATAGTGATGACCACAGCAGTGGTTTTTCTACTTTTCCTTGTTAATTAAGATTTGGCTCTGATGATAACCTAATCACTACCTCATTAAGTAGAATCAACAGACACTGGAATGGAATGGCTGCCTTACAGCCATGGCCAAAAGTATTGGCAGTGACATAAATTTTGTGTTTCGCAAAGTTTTCTGCTTCAGTTGTTGTGGTGTTGATTCAAATTTTTTCTAGATTGTTGTGCAGAGTGATCAGATGCATTTTAAATAATTGCAAAAAGCTTCATTGACCAAACAAGTACTTGTCAGATGAAATCACATAATTGGATTATAAGAGCAGACTGATTCCTATTAAAGGAGGGAAGAATTGCTTCCAATCACTGTGTTCTTGTTAGCAATGGTTAGCTCTAAAGAAAGACGTGCAGCCATCATTGATTTGCATCAAAATGGTCTCACGTGCAAGGAAATTGCTGCAAAGAATATTGCACCTGAAAGAACCGTTTACCGGATCATCAAGAACTTCAAGGATAGATGTTCAACTGCTGTGAAGAAGGCTTCAGGACGCCACAGAGAGTCCAGCAAGCACCAGGACACTCTGAAAAAAATGTAGTGGTTTCTTAGCTGTGTATATATATATATATATACAGTGCATTCAGAAAGTATTTACAGCGCTTTACTTTTTCCACATTTTGTTATGTTACAGCCTTATTCCAAAATGGATTAAATTCATTATTTTCCTCAAAATTCTACAAACAATACCCCATAATGACAACATGAAAGAAGTTTGTTTAAAATCTTTACAAATTTATTAAAAATAAAAAATGAAAAAAATCACATGTACATAAGTTTCTACAACTTGATTGGAGTCCACCTGTGGTAAATTCAGTTGATTGGACATGATTTGGTAAGGCACACACCTGTCTATATAAGTTCCCCCAGTGAATAGTGTATGTTAGAGCACAAATCAAGCCATAAAGTCCAAGGAATTGTCTGTAGACCTCCGAGACAGAATTGTATTAAGGCACAGATCTGGGGAAGGGTACAGAAAAATTTCTGCAGCATTGAAGGTCCCAATGAGCACAGTGGCCTCCATCATCCATAAATCGAAGAAGATTGGAACCAGCAGGACTCTTCCTAGAGCTGGCCGCCTGGCCAAACTGTGCAATCGGGGGAGAAGGGCCTTAGCCATGGAGGTGACCAAGATCCCGATGGTGACTCTGACAGAGCTCCAGCGTTTCTCTGTGGAGGGATGATAAACTTCCAGAAGAACAACCATCTCTGCAGCACTCCACCAATCAGGCCTGTATGGAAGAGTGGCCAGATGGAATCCACTGCTCAGAAAAAGGCACATGACAGCCTGCCTGGAGTTTGCCAAAAGGCACCTGAATGACTCTCAGACCATGAGAAACAAAATTCTATGGTCTGATGAAACAAAGAATGAACTTTTTGGCCTGAATGGCAAGCGTCATGTCTGGAGGAAACCAGGCACCGCTCATCACTTTGCCAATCCCATCCTTACAGTGAAGCATGGTGGTGGCAGCATCATGCTGTGGGAATGTTTTTCAGCAGCAGGAACTGGGAGACTAGTCAGGATCGAGAGAAAGATGAATGCAGAGACATCCTTGATTAAAACCTGCTCCAGAGCGCTCTGGACCTCAGACTGGGGCAAAGTTTCATCTTCCAACAGGACAATGACCCTAAGCACACAGCCAAGTTAATAAAGGATTGGCTACTGCACAACTCTATGAATGTTCTTGAGTGACCCAGCCAGAGCCCAGACTTGATCCTGAGTGAACATCTCTGGAGAGATCTGAAAAGGGCTGTGCACCGACGCTCCCCATACAACCTGATGGAGCTTGAGAGGTCCTGCAAAGAAAAATGGGAGAAACTGCCCAAAAATAGGAGCAACAAGCTTGTAGCATCATAAACAAAAAGACTTGAGGCTGTAATTTGTGCCAAATGTGCTTCAACAACGTATTGAGCAAAGTCTGTGAATACTAATGTACATGTGATTTTTTTTTAATAATTTTTTTTTAAATAAATTTGCAAAAATTTCAAACAAACTTCTTTCACGTTGTCATGGTATTGTTTGTAGAATTGTTTGTAACATAACAAAATGTGGAAAAAGTGAAACTCTGCAGACAACCTCTCCGAGCCATCTCAAGACATAACAAGGTTGAATCCATTTACTGTCGATCTTTGGGCAACAGCTTTTGATCCATACAAGGTCCCCAGCTACAAAATCCTGCCCTTCACATGGACATCATATGCTCTTCTCTGTCTGACCCTTGCACTCTCAGCTTGTTGTCTATAAACCTTCGGCCAGGCCATCACTCTGAGGATGAAGGGGGGGGGGTCCTGGTTTTCTCTGTATCCCCAACGTTTCACACATTTCAACGAAGACCCTTTGAGATTCAATGCCTTTGCCCTTGGTTGGAACGGAGTACAGATGGCAAACCAAATCGGCTAAAGAACCCTTCAACCAAGGCATTGGAGACAGTCTTGATCTCTTGGTCAGAGAGGGCATAAGTTTCAGGCCATTTAGTAAAATAGTCGATTGCAACTAAGACAAGACGATCACCCCTTTCAGTCCATGGCAAGGGCCCCAGCACATCCACTGCTATTCTGTCCACTGGGGCAACGACTACGTACTGCTGTAAGGGGGCATGAGACTAACGTGGATGGCCCTCCCTTGCAGGTATCACAGTGGTCCTCGATGTCTCTTCATATTTGATCCCAGTAGATTGACTTTCGGAGCCACCTCAATGTTTGTTTGACCCCTAAATGGGCTACAACCCTTTCTCCGTGATGTTGATTTAGTACCTGATCCCTCAAGACCCTGTGGATGACTAGTTGATATTTGGCCTTGCCTGTGGCCAGTTCTACCCACACCTCTTCAGAATTCCATCTCTGAGTTCCACTCCCATCCACTGGGACCACAGGCCTTTAACTGTGGGAGACAAGTTCACTGCACCATCCCAAGTAGGTCTTGCACCTCCCTACAACCATTTAATGAAGACTCTAAGATCTAGATCTGTGTCCTGGTGTTCTCTCCACTGGGCAGTATCCCCAGGCAACAGGGCTGAACACCTGCTTGAGTCCAGTGGCTTCCCTTCCTTCGACCATTCCTCGGTTCTTTCGCAGTGACTACACTCTGGGCCACAGGGCCAATGAGAGATCAGCTTTACAGTGACTCTGGCCTTCTCAATGCTGGCTACTGTACTGGAAAGCCAGCAACTGTTCAATCCAACGGACAACCTGCCCTTCTGGTTCCCTACAGGACAGAAACCATGTCAGTGCATTATGATCTGTACGGATGGTGAAGGAGAGGCCGCACAGATGGTGGCGAAAGTGCTTGGTGGCCTCCACTACTGCCAGATGCTCCCGGCGAGTCACACAATAGTTCCGTTCTGTATTTGTGAAGCTCTGGCTGTAGGAAGCTATTGTGTTCCTTAACATCCATCTTGAATGGTCTGTTCACCTCTTGTTGAGGGTTTAATGGTAGTATATTAACTGTGCATTCACACGACCAATTACGCCCCTTACTTCTTCAATGAACTGGGTCGGGGTGGTGTGCTAATGTCAGCTGTATGGGTATAGCGGCCACAAGCACCCTCTGTTGCATCATCAACTTTGGTTCCCACTCATAGATCAGCATCACAAACATATCGGGGTCCATTGTCCCTCAAATTGCTTACATCATCCAGCTTCAGTGATTTTTCTTAGAGTAATCTGTAATATTGATTCAAGTCGATGCATCACCACATCTTCTACTGTCTCAGATATTGGGTTATTTGTTCACTCACCCATTATCCTCATTTCTGTTCCGTGCTCGGCGTCGGCATCATGGTGTCTATGGGTACTGCCATCTTGATTGTTTACATTTGAACTCGCATGGCTCTCCAGCCGTGATGGGGTGTGTGGCTGATTCATTATAATCGGCATCTCCTCTTTTCTCCTTACCACATGGTTTTTCACAGGCATGATTATTGTTGGGTTAGGAGGAGTATATTCAAAGAAGATATTCAGACTTCCCGTGATGTTTTCCGCATTTTTAAACTCAGTGCAGAGGCCATCAACTTAAAGCAGCGGTGAGCCGAGATCCCACTTCTGACACACATTTTAGCATTACTACAGTTTACTGCTGTGTACGTGTAGTCAGGAGGCAGAAAAATGGAGTAACTTGCTTTTTTGAATGTTTATTCTGAACTCAAGCATCAAACAAATACCCGGGTTAGAAGGAGTGCCGGAATACAACAAAATAAGTCTCTCTTTTTTCCATCTTTTTCCTCCTAACCCGTACCTCCACCTCTCTAAGGCAAATGCCTAATATTGGATTCTTCTTCATTATTTGCAACACCTTCTACTAATAGCAACTGCAGTGCCAGAAGCCAAGATCACAAAGGTGAACCTGCTAGCAAATGTGTGCCAGCAGGTGAGTAAATGTGGGGGGAAAATGTATGTGCAGACAAAAAGGCCCGGACCTCTGTGTACACCTTTTACCCTCCATGGTGTTGTGATATGTTGTCATGCGACATACATAAATAATTACATATCTTTACCCCAGACAGCTCTGCTTCTTCGAGCCCCTTGTACGCTCTCTGTATGTCACCACCCATCTGTGCTCAAGAGAGGCAGTACACTGTGGTTAAAATTAGCAAATTTAACGTATCCTGTGCCTCCAGTGCCCTGCCTCTCCTCAGGTCTGACCTTGGCTGTGACTGTCAGGCTGACTCACAGCGTCATTGTGAGTAAAGAAAAACAATCAGTGCAAGGAGACAATGCAGCTCTCCTCTCCAGTTTGTCCCTCCACAAAGACCCCCCCCCCATTCATGGGATGGGGTCTCCTGTGGAACTCAAGCAAGTACTCTCAGCCTTTGGCCCTGACACTTTTAATACACAAAAAGCAATTACAGCCTAGTTTCCCAAATGGCAGGCTTCTGTAAGCTGTTGTCCCAGAGGCAGTAGGGATGAGTGCTGTAACTTATTTCCCACATCTCCCCTGTATCTCCTCATGCTAATCAGGAGGGATGGGGTTAACTGAGTGACTGCCAAATGGGGCCTGTGTAGAATTTAGCATTATGGTTTGTGGAGAGCACTACCTATATTCCTAATTAACATTCCTCCTCAGATTTGCTGGATTGCAATTTAAAATAATAATAATATATCTTTGATAATTAAGTTGCACAATTTTTGTGCTGGAAATCTAGACAAGAGTACTAAGACAATGTTTTTCTGCAGTGTAAATGTTGTTTGGTTCATGTTGGTTTGGTCATTCATTTCGAGTTCCATCTTCTGGAGATAATTTCCTTTAAACTGCAAATTTTGTCATAATCTCATTTGGTTCAAAACATATTGCACATGGAACATAAAAGGAAAAATTATCAAAATGTCAAAGATCTTTTCCATTCAAAATAATTTTTTTTTTTCCTTTATGAGTTGTAATTTTGCTTGGTACATTTAAGGTGTATTTATTTAAAAATTTAACACCCAGCTTTACTTTATGATCTTCGAACTTCAACATTAATTTCCAAGAGTGAATGTAGTTTAAAATAATATTCAATGTTTCTTTATCCTCGTGCAGACCACCTACACATGCGTGGATGGTGTATTTTGGCATCACTATACACAACGCATAATTTTAATTCATTTAAACCGACTTTATCTCAGTTCAGGAGACTGTGCTGTAAGTAAAGGGTTAACATTTTGACTTTTGAGTCATGTTACAAACCTGTTTGAGTCAAAAGATTTCTCTAGTTTCATCCGATATGCCTTTTTAAAATTTGAGTGATTTATCGCGAAACGCCACACTGCTAAACACAATGTACACTAGTGTACTTTAGCCATTTCGTTTTCCTTAGAAAACCTATATTTACTGTACATTATCAAGTCAAGTCATTTTTATTTGTATAGCACTTTTCACAACACGCATCGTTAAAAAGCAGCTTTACAGAAAATCATGCTTTAACAGAAAATGAAAATTTTATATCTATAAAGTCTTTGTCATCATTGTGTAATTTGATTAAATATGATTGTAAATTGTTTATAAAAAAAAATAACAATTAAATAATAATTGTATTTAGAAATAAATAGAATAATATTAGCATAGATGCCATTAAATTTATTGCAGAGTTATAGATTATGAGAAATGTTTCTGACTAAAGCAGCCTTATTGTGAGTTGATGGATAAATTAGGTGTATGCCTGGCTAAATAGATGAGTCTTTAGTGTAAACATAAAATGAGTGAGTGTGTCTGCATCCTGAACAGTGTTAGGGAGACTATTCCACAGATTAGGAGCTACTCACACTGAGAATCCTCTCGGGTTACGTAGATTTTTCCCTGAAAAAAGCTAAACGAGATGCTGCTCTGAGAAAAGCGCTTTGGGAACAATTCTACATTGTGACCAGCTGTGAATATGTGTGTAACACGTCAATGAACACTGACCGCAGTAAGTAGACGCGTCACCAGTGTGTCGTCAGATATATTTTTTCTGAAGAGCAGTCCTGGGACATCCCAGTAAGGCAAAGAAGCACAGCATCTTGTTCCGCTTTTTTCAGGAAACAAGGGTTACACTACGTAACCCGAGACGTTCCCTTTACAAAAAGCTTCACTAGGATGCTGCACTGAGAAAAGCGCTTTGGGAACGAGAATACCCACGCCGCCACTGTCCATACACCTACGGTTGTGAAGTGTTCTCACAAGAATGCAAGAGGTCTCAGACATGAGCTTGAGATGTCGACTCAAGGACATAAGAGCCCGGAGTAGCATGAACATCCAAACTATAAAATGTGTGTGGAGAGGACCAGCCTGCCGCATCACAAACTTGCTGCAGAGGGACCCCTCTAGCCAAGGCTTTAGAGGAGGCGACCCCTCTGGTGGAGTGAGCCCTGATACCTACTGGCGAAGCTTGACCGCGCGCCTTGTAGGCCAGGGCAATAACATCCCTCACCCAATGTGACATAGTCTGTTTGGAGGTGGCCGCCCCCCGGTTTCGGCTCCCATGGCAAAAAAATTGTTGCCCTGACTTATGCCACTGGTTAGTGCGGTGAACATAAGTCTAAAGGGCACAGACTGGACACAGTCTGTGAAGTCCTTGCTGCTCCGGCGTTGCAAACGGCGGGGAGCAGAAGACTTAGAGAGTGATCTGACGTAGGGTCGAAAAAGGCACCTTAGGCAGGTAGTCAGGATGAGGGTGCAAAATTGCTTTGGTCATTCCTGGGGCAAATTCTAAACAGGCTGGCAAAACAGACAGAGCCTGTAGGTCCCCAATTCTCTCTAAAGATAATCGCCATAAGAAAAACCATCTTGAGAGTCAGAAGTCTGTCACACGCTGACTCTAGAGGTTCAAAGGAGTTCTCATCCAGACCCTCAAGGACTATTGCCAAGTCCTATGAAGAGGTCATGGTCCTAACAGGAGGCCACAGTTGCATGGCTCCACGAATGAAGCGAGCGAGTAGAGGGTGCCTCTGAAGGGCACTCCGTCCAGCAAGGCGTGGCAAGCCGAAGTGGCAGCCACATAGACCCTGAGAATGGCGTGGCATATGCCTGCTGACAGTTCTTCCTGCAGAGAGTCCAGAACTGAAGCGATCTGGCAGTTAACTGGTTCTGCAATATGAACTTTTAATAAAGGGAAACGCATACAGGAGCATTCTGGGCCATGTATGCACCACCGTGTTCAGCCCCAAAGTGACTCGAGGAGAAGTAGAGGAGACATTGCGCTGTTCATAGAGGCAAAGAGGTCCTCTTCAGCCCTGAAAAATCTACCCAGATTTGTTCCAAGTGGAGGGAGCCCTAGCAATTAAAATGGTCTTAATAACCTCAGGAGAAAGCCCTGTGTACCTCAGTTGATACCCAACAGGGGCCAAGCATGAGAAGGTTCCACAATTCGGGCCAGGGATGAAATACAGTCCCCTGTGCCTGAGAAAGAAGGTCCTTCCTGTTCGGAATCACCCGAGGTGAGCCGTCGAGGGGAGAATTTAGCTCCGAGAACCATACCCTGTTCGGCCAGTGTGGCGCTATCAGTAGGAGGCAAGACCCTTGCTGGCGAACTTTGGCCAAGAAAATCTAGGGAAAGAAATGCATACAGATGCATTCCGGGTCATGTATGTGCCTTTATGTCCAGACCCAAGGGGGCTGGGTGACTCAGGGAGTCATTGCGCTGTTCATAGAGGTGAAGAAGTCCTCTTCTGCCCGGGAAAAATCTCTCCCACTACCTCAGGGTGGAGTTTCCACTCCCCCATCGTTATTTTCTGTCTGGAAAGAAAATCTGCTTGCATATATGGGCATCCAGGGATATAAACTGCCCTGAGTGACAGGAGCTGCCCTGGGTCCCAAGGAGAATCCGACATGCCAGAAATTCAGCTGACATGAACGTGGATCTCCCTGATGGTTTATGTAAGAAACTGCCGCTGTATTGCCTACCCGCACCAAGACATGGCAGCCTCAGGGGCAAGTATTTAAGGGCCAGAAATACAGCCATACACTCAAGACAGTTACTGTGACAACCGAGCTGGACGACCACTTAAGGCCGCTACAAAGCCCATCAGGGAGGCGTCTGTCGTTAGCAGCCTGCGACAACGAGACGCACCTAAAGTGGGACCCAAGGTAAGAAACCGGGGTCTGAACCACATAGAAAGGGAATGAAGACCGTGGCGCATAACCCTTATTAGCCTAGGGGATTTGGCCCTTGGAAGAAAACCCCTGGCTTTGAGCCACAACAAAAACGGTCTCATGAGCAGAAGGTCCAGAGGGATTACCGAGGACACAGTTGGCCTGAGACCTAGTACAACCTTAACCTAGCCTGACTTCGCTCAGGGTATTCTTAGTGGACTCGATTCTAGCGGGAGACAGTTGTGACATTGTGATCGAACTCCATATGGTCCCCCGAAAGACAGTGTTCAGAGTGGGAGAGAGGACACTTTTCTTGGCGTTGAGGCTCAACCACAGAGAAACTTAGATGAGCTAAGACGATATCCCTGTGCTGAACTGCCAGTTCCTGGAACTGTGCTAGATCAGCCAGTCGTCTATGTAATTCAGAATGCGGATGCCCCGGAGTCGCAAATGAGCCTGCGCTGCATCCTGCATTTGTGAATGTGCAGGTAAAAAGGGCTAGGCCGAATGGAAGAACCCGATACTGGAAGGCTTTGCCCCCGAAAGCGAACCTCAGGAACTTCCTGTGTTGTGGCAGAACTTCTAAGAGAAGAAGTGCGTCATGAGATCGATGGTGACCAGCCAAACGTGATGTTGGGCTTGTGACACGATCGTCTTGATAGGCAGCATCTTGGGCTTGAACACCCAGACTGGGCAGTTCAAGCCTTAAGATCTAAGGTCAGATGAAACCCCCCCACCCTCCTTGGGAACCAGGAAGTATTTGCTGTAATAACCTGACTCTCTCTCTGGAAGGGGAACACGTTCTGTGGCCCCTTTAACCAAGAGATTTTGCAGTTCGTTCTACAGTAGACATGCCTGATCCGGTTTACAGTAGTGGAGACCATGCCGTTGAAACACGGAGGGTGTCGAGCAAATTGAATTCTGTATCCCTTTTCTACTGATCTTAGGAACCACGTAAAATATCTGGCAGACGTTTCTACGCTGCCAGGTTCTCAGAGATGGGTATACATTTTTTAACACTTCCTGTTGAGGGGGTGTCGAGTGTTCCGCGTCCTGGATAAATGCAGAAAGCAGCGAAACACCCAACTTTTTGATGGGAACCTCTACCTCCCGAAACACCGAAGGCGGCGGGAATGGAGAGGTTTCGTGGGGGAACCAGGAGGGGCAAAGTGGTGCTCGCGCCCCATCCTGAGGGGAGCTACCCCCAGAAGAATAGGCGCAAGACCATCAGGGTTTCTTTCTTTTAGAAATTATTGTCGCCCTCAACAGCCCCCAAAGCAAGACCTCAGGAAATATAATAAACAATTTGAGTAAAAATAAACTGTACTTCCTAAAGCTTGGTTTTATTAAAAATGTCACAACTTAATCCCGCTGTCCACATATGTTGCCATGCATTTTTAGGAAAACGATTTGCTCTTTATTATTTTGCATGTTTATTACCTGCTACTAGTTACAAATAAAAATAAATAAATGGAAAATTCACACAGCAGTCACGCTCGGTTCTCAGGAGGTTATAATTGCATACTAGCGTGTCTTTGAGTATGCTTTAGATGTCCGGGGATGTTCCAGGACACCCATGAGAATGTGAAGGTTATAGCATGGGCTGAGCTTTTGTGCATCAGCATTCGTATGCGAATGTATCGATATGTACACCTTAGCACCTTCAGTACAGGAATATCAACCTAAACACCACCCATAAAGCAGAGAGAAAAAAAAAGAAAACACAGCTCGGTCACTGTTTCTCAGGTCAAAGACTGTATTTAGCACGGGTGCAAACAACATGTACTACTAGATACAGAACATTTCCTGTGAGAAGGACTGAGTTGGGATCTTCTCTATAAACAACTAAATTGTACCACTAAATCTTGATGTTTCCAGGGCCAAAAATGCAATTAGATTTATCTAAACAATGTAATGCATGTTGGAGCCATCGTGCTGTGTGTGGCAAACATGCTCAAAACACATGTGAGACATTGTGTTCATGGTGATGAAGGGTTGAGACTTTGATGTTGAAATGTCCCAAATCTCATTTACTCTTTCTCCTTTACCTTTCCCATCTTATACAATATAATCTCAGGTGTTAGTGTATAAATATTGTAATTTTTTTAAATAATTAGTAAATGTGTCTGCATTTGCAGTGTTTTTGTGTACGAGAAAGAGAGTGAGTGAGTGAGTGAGTGTGTGTGTGTGTGTGTGTGTGTGTGTGTACAGCTGTCACTCCCCCATGCTCCTCAGGTCTATTAAGAGGAGCAATTAAATAGAGAATATCTTTCTGTAAGCAGTTAATGAGGTTTAGTCCCTGGAGGAGGTGGCTGATTGGCTGAGACTATGGACTGGGGGAAGTCAAGGGCACTGTGCTAAGCAATGCATTGTGGGAGATGGCATTATGCACCTAGGGACCAGAGGACTTAAACAATATTAGTCTCTTGCCTTATTTCCCAGAAATGTTTTACATAAAAGAGATAAAAAGAACATCAAAAACAGTTGGAAAAAGTTTGGAATTACATTTTATTCAAATTTTTTGTGAGATCATAACAAGATATACATCACTTAAAGAGATAGTTCACCCTAAAATGAAAATTCTCTCATCAATTAATTACCCTCATGCCATCTCAGATGTGTATGGCATCTTTCTTCTTGTTAAGTTAATGTGACTAGGCCTTTGAAGCTCCAAAAAAGAGATAAAGTCAGCATAAAAATAATCCATACAACTCCAGTGGTTTAATCAATGTCTTCTGAAGCAGACCAGACCAATATATAACTCCTCTTTCACTGTACATCTTACCTTTGCAGCCTCTAGGCATGATCATGATTTGAGAAAAATTTAAGATTGGTAAGTTATTGTGACTGTACTTATATCTGCCTGTCTTTTAGATTTGGTTATACACCGATCAGCCACAACATTAAAACCACCTGCCTAGAATTGTGTAGGGCCCCCTCGTGCCGCCAAATCAGTGCCAACCCGCATCTCAGAATAGCATTCTGACATGATATTCTTCTCACCACAATTGTGCAGAGAGGTTATATGAGTTACCATAGACTTCGTCAGTTCAAACCAGTCTGTCCGTTCTCTGTTGATCTCTCTCATCAACAAGGCATTTTCATTCACAGAACTGCCGCTCACTGGATGGTTGTTGTTTTTGAGTAAATTCTGGAGACTGTTGTGCTTGAAAATCCCAGTAGACCATCATTTACAGAAATACTCAAACAAGCCCATCTGGCACCAACAATTATGCCATGGTTGAAATCACTGAGATCACATTTTTTCCCTATTCTGATGGTTGATGTGAACATTAACTGAAGCTTCTGACCCATATCTGCATGATTTTATGCACTGCACTGCTGCCACACGATTGGATGATTAGATAACCGCATGGATGATTGTTGGTGCAAGACAGACTGGTTTGAGTATTTCTGTAACTACCAATCTCCTAGGATTTTCACACACAATTTTCTCAGAATGGTGCCAAAAACAAAAAATCATCCAGTGAGCGGCAGTTCTGTGAATGAAAATGCCTTGTTGATGAGAGAGGTCAACAGAGAATGGCCAGACTGGTTCGAACTGACAAAGTCTACGGTAACTGAGATAACTAGATCACTTCTCAGAATGTTGCAGGTTGGCACTGTTTTGTTGGCACGAGGGGGACCTACACAATATTAGGCAGGTGGTTTTAATGTTGTGGCTGATCGGTGTATATTCTGTTATATTACTGGTTAGGTTTTGGTTTGGGGTTGGGTTAAGGTAGTGGTTCTCAACCGAGGGTCCAGATCCACTAGAAGGCTGCAGCCCACTTCCATGGATGCCTCAAAATCTCTTTAAATGATTTAAAATATTATATATTATTATCATTTTTGTATAATTATTATAATTTAATTTACTGAAAATGCAAAAAATTTAATAAATCCCTTCAGCAGCTTGCTTTTTATGAATAATATAAAGTTCTAGACATTTCTGGAATCACAAGTTTAAAGGAAATATCTTATACTAGTGTGGCAGCGGGGGCGTGGTCAAGCGCCCGTCCGGGAGAGAAAAGCGGTAAGGGCGCTCACACCTGGGCTAAATTATGTCTAACACCTGTCTCTAATTGCAGTAGAGCGAGGAGAGCGGTTAAAAAGCCAGCAGCCACAGAGCAGAGAGAGACAGAGACGGACAACGAACTCAGCGTTCGAGTACAAAGAAATTGTGAATACTAAAGAAATTGTGAATACTGTTGGCACAAAAAGGGGAATTAAAAGGCTTACCGTGTCTTGAAGTCTTGCTTCCTGTCGTCCTTGCTTAGACAGCGTTACACTGGTGCCGAAACCGGGAGATTATTAGGAACACCTGTCTTCCAAAGGATGGAACAGAATCGCCCGTAGAGTCCTCCCAGCTGGCGGAAGTCCTCCAGTCCCTCGCTACACTCCATCAGAGCCACCAACAATCCCTGCTTGAGCTCCGGCAAGACCAGGATCGTCGCTTCTTGAAATCATGCGGGCTCAAGCAGAGGACCGGCACGCCATCCGAGCCTCCTCAGCCAGGAGGCGGCTCCAGCCGCAGCAGCGACCCCGGACACCAGCGCCACATTGCCCCCACCAGCGTTACAGAAGATGGGGCCGGCAGATGACCCAGAAGCGTTCATCGACCTGTTCGAGCGAGCGGCGGAAATTTGGGGTGGCCCCAAGACCAGTGGGCAGCCCGTCTAGTCCCTCTCCTGTCCGGGAAGCACAACTCGCGGCGCAACAGCTGCCGGCAACAAGCCTCCTGGCTTACCCCGATCTGAGGAAAGCCATCTTGCAACGGGTTGGTCGGAGCCGGAAGAAAGTCACCAGCTCTTCCGGGCCTTGAAGCTCGACAAATCCGACCGCCCGTTTGCGTTACGCCCAGCGGCTCCGTGATGCCTGTCGGAGGTGGCTGCTCGCGCGGGACCGCGACGTCGAGGAGCTAGTCGACCAGGTGGTACTGGAGCAGTTTGTCCAGCGTTGCCCGGAAGACGGCAGAGTGGGTCCAGTGCCACCGCCCGGCGTCGCTGGAGGAAGCCGATCCGACTCATGAGGAGGACCACATGGCGGCGATTCCCAGGGCGGATGAGCCCTCTCTCTCTGTCTCCCCTTCCCTGTGTCTTCCCCTGTTTTTTTCCCTCCCCTCTTCCCTCTCGCTCTGCTCTCTCCCCAGGGTCCGTTCCTGCCCCGCAGGCGCTGAGCGTTTGTGAGACCAGCCTCCCGGCCTTGGGAACACCCGCCTAGCCCTTCCCGTCCTTCAGCCGCTCTCCTCCTCAGGTGGGGGCACCCGCCAGCACGGGTGCGGCCGCAGCGCCTGGGCGGTCTGCTGGAGGTGCGGAGACCCGGACCACTTCCGGGATCAGTGTCCGCTGATGGAAATAGGGGCAGTGGTGCGGGTCTCCGATGTTCCGCAGGCTGCCCCGATCGGGCTGGGCGTGCAGTTCGGTAAGAATCCAGGGGGTACATACCAAGCTTTGTTGGATACCGGCTGTAACCAGACCACCATCCACCAGCGCTTGGTTCAACCCGGGCTCTGGGCTCAGCTAAACTGGTGAGGGTGAGGTGTGTGCATGGGGATATTCACAAGTATCCCGTGGTGACTCTGGCGATCAAATTCGGGGAGAAAAACATAGTGTGGAGGCAGCGGTTAGTTCCGCCTCACCCATCCGCTAATTTTGGGTACGGATTGGCGAATTTTAGAAAGTTATTGGAGGGAGTTTGTGCGGATGGGTCCTGCGTGAAAATGAAGGGGTGTGTGATGTCGCGATGCTTTGGCGGGGAGGCGGAGCCAGGGCCGTCCTCTGCTGCTCCGAGTGGCGTGGGAAGGGGCGAGGTGGGCGCTCCTCCTCTCCGGGAATTCTCGGAGGGGACTTCCCCTTGGAGCAGTCGCGGGATGAAACCCTTAAGCACGCCTTTGACCAAG
This sequence comes from Xyrauchen texanus, assembly GCF_025860055.1. Lineage (NCBI taxonomy): Eukaryota > Metazoa > Chordata > Actinopteri > Cypriniformes > Catostomidae > Xyrauchen > Xyrauchen texanus. The sequence continues at coordinate 24,929,134 of NC_068294.1, read as the reverse complement.
TGAGAGTAATCGATGGTCAACATCTCCGGCCGGTGTCGCCGTTTCATATCCGTATTTTCCGCTTATTAAAGATCGGTTATACAGGGTGGCGCAGGACGCCCAAACAAAGGAGGAAGTAACACAATTATTGATTCCACGGAGCCGCGGAAATGGTTTTCCAGGCGGCTCACTATAATCCCATGGCCGGTCACCTAGGGGAGCGGAAAACACTTCTCCGTCTAATAGCCCGTTTCTATTGGCGGGCATTGGCGGTGGCGTCCGCAGGTGGTGTCGCGGCGTGCGTGAATGTCAGCTGGTAAACCCACCGGCCACCCCAAAAGCGCCGTTGCGCCCTCTACCATGATCGAGGTCCCCTTGAAAGAATTGGAATGGACCTCGTCGGGCCATTAGAACGGTCAGCACGCGGACATCAGCCGTGTTAGTCCTAGTGGATTACGCGACGCGATATCCGGAAGCAGTGCCTCTGAGCAACATCTCCGCGCGTAGTGTTGCAGGGGCACTCTTCAAGATAATCTCCGGTGGGGATTCGAAAGAAATCCTCACCCGATCAAGGCACGACTTTTATGTCACGGACGCTCAGCGAACTTTACGAGCTCTTGGGCATCAAATCGATTAGCACTAGCGTTTACCATCCCCAGACAGATGGCCTAGTGGAGCGATTTAATAAAGCAGCTCAAGAACATGATTCAGTAAATTGCGTACCGCGATGACGCTAGAAATTGGGATAAGTGGCTAGACCCCTGTTGTTTGCAGTACGAGAGGTCCGCAAGCCTCCACGGGTTCTCCCGTTTGAGCTGCTGTGCAGGCGGCGCCCCGCGGTGTCCTTGGCGTCATCCATGGCGTGGGAGGAGGACCTTCTAATAGTAAAAATGAAATTCAGTTAGTTCTCGATCTTAGAGCAAAACTCCACACACTGGGGCTGACTAACACAGGAGAATTTGCTCCAAGCTCAAGAACGCCATCGCCTGGCTGTATAACAGGGGTGCTCGGCTCACGGAATTTGCACGGGAGACAAGGTACTCAGTATTACTCCCAACATCGAGCTCTAAATTACTCAGCCAAGTGGCAAGGACCCTTTGAGGTCACCACGGCCAGTGGGGATCTCGATTATGAGGTTAAGCGTGCCGATAGAGGCGGCGTCAAATTTATCACCTCAACCTCCTGAAATTATGGAGGGAGGCGGCCTCTGTGACATTGGCCACGGTAGTTCGGAGAGGGCGGAGCTCGGACCGGAGATAAACAAAAACTACGATCCCAACACTCCGGTTACTTGTGGGGACCAACTCTCACGCGGCAGCTCACAGAGGTTTCTGAGTTACAAAAGGAATTTGCTGGGCGTGTTTTCCCTCTACCGGGCCGTACAAACCTCATACAGCACCACATCGAGACCGAGCGGGCGCGGTGGTGCGTTACCGCCTATAAGCTTACCCGAACATAAAAAGAAAATCGTGCGGGAAGAATTAGATGCAATGCTTGATATGGGCGTAATAGAGGAATCCCACAGTGATTGGTCCAGCCGGTTGTTCTTGTTCCCAAGAGTGATGGGTCTGTTCGATTCTGTGTGGATTACAGAAAAGTCAACGCGGTGTCTAAATTTGGCGCGTACCCAATGCCCGTGTTGATGAACTGCTCGATCGGTTAGGTACTGCTCGATTTTATTCGACCTTGGATTTAACAAAGGGTTATTGGCAGATCCCCTTGACACCAATGTCCCGTGAGAAAACAGCCTTCACCACGCCGTTTGGATTACACCAATTTGTGGCGCTTCCTTTCGGTTTGTTTGGGGCACCAGCCACGTTTCAGCGACTCATGGATCGGATCCTCAGACCGCACACAGCGTGCGCCGCTGCCTATTTAGATGACATTATCATTTATAGCAATGATTGGCAGCGGCACATGCAACATCTGAGGGCCGATCCTGAGATCGCTGCGGCGGCGGGGCTCACAGCAAACCCAAGAAGTCTTGCGGTTGAGCGTGTGGAGGTACGGTATCTGGGGTTCCACTTGGGTCATGGCCAGGTCGTCCCCAAATTGATAAGACCGCGGCGATTGCGACTTGCCCTAGACCTAAGACCAAAAAGGGGGTGAGGCAGTTCCTGGGGCTGGCTGGCTATTACAGAAGATTTGTGCCTAATTATTCGGACGTCACCAGCCCGCTGACTGACCTCACTAAAAAGGGGCTCCAGATCCGGTCCAATGGTCAGAGCAGTGCCAACAGGCGTTCACGCAGGTTAAAGCTGCACTTTGTGGGGGCCGCTTTTGCATGCACCTGACTTCTCTCTCCCTTTTGTATTGCAGGCGGGCGCTTCAGACAGAGGGCTGGGGGCGTACTCTCGCAGCTGGTGGAGGGAGAGGACGCCGGTGCTGTACATTAGCCGGAAGCTCTCCTTAAGGGAGACTAAGTACAGCACCGTGGAGAAGGAGTGTCTGGCCATCAAGTGGGCGGTCCTCACCCTCGGTACTACCTGCTGGGGCGGGCCTTCACCCTCTGTTCGGATCATGCCCCACTGCAGTGGCTCCACCGCATGAAAGATACTAGCGCCCGGATCACCCGTTGGTATCTGGCCCTCCAGCCTTTTAAGTTCAAGGTGGTCCACAGACCGGGGTGCAGATGGCTGCCGCCGACTTCCTCTCCAGAAATGGGGGAGTGGTAGGCAGGCCGGATGACGCCCGGCCTGAGTCGGGCGGTGGGGGTATGTGGCAGCGGGGCGTGGTCAAGCGCCCGTCCGGGAGAGAAAGCGGTAAGGGCTCACACCTGGGCTAAATTATGTCTAACACCTGTCTCTAATTGCAGTAGAGCGAGGAGAGCGGTTAAAAAGCCAGCAGCCACAGAGCAGAGAGAGACAGAGACGGACAACGAACTCAGCGTTCGAGTACAAAGAAATTGTGAATACTGTTGGCACAAAAAGGGGAATTAAAAGGCTTACCGTGTCTTGAAGTCTTGCTTCCTGTCGTCCTTGCTTAGACAGCGTTACAACTAGATCTTATAATATCAATATCTAAAAGCCTACATGGGGGGTCTTTGAATGTTTTCTCAGACATTTGGGGGCTTTGGAGTCAAAAAGGTTGAGAACCACTAGGTTAGGGTATTTAAAATATTAATATGATCATATAATGTAACTAAATGTATATTAAAAATGCACAATAAATCAGAAGATTGCCGAGCCTGTGATGGAATCATTTGAACTGAGATGAGAATGGCATGACAATTACATTTTGATGATGCAGGCAAAAAGTCTGTACATATTGGTCATGAGGCTGTCCTGAATTTTACTTTCCATAAATATAAACAAGAATCTTCAAACTTTATTACTTATTATCTAAAATATATTTTATGTATTCAATTATTAATTATTGTGGAAAAAAGATTATGATTTATTTTTCATGTTTTTAACTCTTAAACGGGTCAATAATTAACTGAAAATAACAGCAAAAGTTAATTTGAGAATTTGGAAATGGCCTACTTCCATGCTTTTGTGACGCTCCTGTTCTACACGCTCTGTACAGGACTCGAACTGGCATCTTCGGCATGGGAGGCGGGTGCGCTAACAAGGAGGCTAAAGGTTACAGCCTCTAGCATCAGTCGTTAGTGCACATCTTGAGGTCAGGAGAGTGAGGTTTATACACATTGAACAGCTATCTATCAGCTGGCCACCGTTACACTTAACTGTCATAAGTCAACCATATCCCAGCATCCTTTTGTCGCCTATGCATTCTTTGTATGTAGACAGAACAGTGAATAAATTCTACATAATATAACTCCTCATCTTTTGGGTTTAATTAATTTATCTAATCTCTTTTAAATTCTACACATCTATCAACCTTCTTCCTGGTCTTGCTCTAAAACTCACATACACTTTTGTTATTTGACATAGTCAGACTGCTGACCTCCAGAATTCATTCTCTCTTCATTCCTCGGGATGCTTGCAGTGGCTTGAGGTCCTCACCAATGTTATACCTCAACGTTGGAATTTAATTGACCTTGCAATTGCCTTGCTGTCTGGTTAGGCCTTAGTTGGTTTTGGATATTGGAAGCAGGAGCTGCTCACTGTAGAGTGGTCAGTCCAGCCTTCATATACAGTACTGGAATACAGAGGGCCTGCACTGGAAACTGTTACTTTCCCATTCACTTTTAGCACCATCTTCCATTCAACATTAAGCCAGAGACTTGATGATATAGACAGTATACTCATATGCATAAGTGAGCATCCACATTACAGAACTAAATTACACAGTATTAATGTTCTTCATAATCACAAGCACAAATGAAGGGATGGTTTGCCTCATTAGCTCATTTTTCATCAAGGTCTGTAATTTTGGACCAAGTTTGTGAACAAATTACATAATTCTACTTCTTATTCTCACTTCTTCCATGCATTTTGGAATTCCCAAATCCCTTCCCTCTCTGATTACCATATCATCTCAGCCCCTTCTCTCCCACCCCCTCCCTCTCCTCCTTCCCTTCCCCTTCTCTGTCAGTAAAGCTGCCCCATTAGCCCCTTTGCAGGAGTCTTAAGAGTAATGGCCCTGCCAGTGTGAGAGCCAACACAGGGGAAATAACGCTTCCCTCGCCTGGCCTGGAAATCTCAGAGCAGGGTAATGAATCCTTATGAGAGCAAGGCAGGGGTATATTGTTCCCTTATATGGGGGAGGAAGGTGGGCAACGGCAAATTGAAGAAACTCACGAGCTGCTGTTGTTGTTTTTGCAGGTCATTAAGTCTGTGTTAATCATCTCAGAGAGTTTTCATAAGTTTGCGAGGGAAATGAAGACCAGTGAAGAGATGTGTTGAAAGGGTTGGCGAAAAGTTGGCGAATGGGGGGAAATACACTTCACCTGACCACGTTAAATGTGAGCTAACTTATCTGAACAATTTGTATGACTATTTTTGGTCTGCAATGGAGGCCAGTGATGTGGTGTGCTCAGAATCACAGTGAACATCATCCTACCTGCTTCAAATAATGCAATGTGAATCAAAATATTCATAGTTTTTGATTTATAATGAGGAGAATTCTGTTCTTGATCTTTGTTTTCATGCAGGAAGTATTGAGTTGGTACAAGACTTGGAGCATCCAGGTCTTGACTTCAGTCTAAACATGGAACATATGCTTGTTTGGCATGGCTTCAACACAACCTTTTCTGTGTAATGACTAAGGCTAAATGCCACTCTTTTTATCAGTACATATTGTAAGCGTAAAGAGCAATCCACTGCAAGAGTGTGGTCTTTTCACAAAAACAAAAAACAAAACACATATGTGGGACAAACATTAGGTTTATGGATATTAAAGGTCTGGATGACACTTTACATGTTCCCTTGGTTGAGGATTAATAAAAGGGTTAATTAATGACTAATAAACCTATGCATTCTAAATCATTCATATGCAGCTATACTAACATGCATATAAGGGCAACTTTCCTCCATAACTTGCCAAATAGTGAGCATTTAAAATTTATCACGTAATAAATACTTAGTTCATATATTTATTCATACTTATATTTATCAAGAGCATAAAATACCTCACTGATTCATGATTTATGTTTAAATGTAGCAAAATAGACTATTTTAGTGAGATTAAAGCTATGGATAATGTCATATTGCCACAGTCCGCTTTGTGTTTACATGAATTACTGTAATGTCTTGTCTCATTTGAGCTGTCACTTTCCTTTTCACATTAATGTCAAAAGAATGGTTTTACCTGGTCTTAGTTACAAAACGTCCTCTGCAAAAACACTTTTAGATCATTCACAGCATATATCATAAATACATCCTGACTGAACTTTTAAACCATACTGAACTTTTATGTATCTGTTGAAGTTTCTTGACTTGACAACTCCTTATGGAATGCTTGACAGGTTTCTATTTTACATTCAGGTACATTTGTATTGGTTAATAATGCTGAATAAGTGTTATTACATGTGAGGCAAAACAGCTCACTATTTGGCAGGTATTATGTGAAAGTGACACTTTTTATGCATGTTGTTATAACTGCATATCAATGATTTACAATGCATTTGTAAATTAATTATTAGTCATTAATAAACCCCTTTATAATAACTTTAAAAAGGGTACATTAAAATAAAAAGTTACCAATGTCTGTCCTTGTCCATGCATATCATATTTAACAATCAAGGCATATCATATTATTTTGGCTACTCAGTTGCTACTGTAGAGATGCAGAGGCTCGATGCAGAAAATTAAAATTTTATATTCTTATTAGCAGATGCATTACAAATTGAAGGCTTCATTTATGGTGCCAACAATGAGGAAAGTGGCTACGGTATTCAGATTTAATGAAGCCTTCCAACAACACATTTTATATGTGAATTTATACTAAATAAACATAATCTATTCATGCATAAAGCCCCCCATGTACTTCACACTCGCTTTTAAAATATTTTCCATGTAGAGAACATTTCTAATTGTAGTCTGGCGCAAAATCTCTAGTAAACTTGCTCAGTGAACCCTTGTTTCCTATAAATGCAGTTGACTATCTTTATTTCTCTGGCTCAGTAAAATTTTACTGTTTATGTGAAACCAACATGATTCAAGTGACATCATCCGCTCTTTTCCTGTGTGTGTAATTTTTACTTGTTCTGTATTTACTTTCTGTACACTATATAGCATTGCACACAATCTTAAAAACCTTTTTGACCATATAAAATATATTTAGTGTATATTGATTTTTGTGTGATTGCTGATGGAACCCTTATTTTCCCATTGCTCTATTTACTTGTTTTTGATGAATGCTTAAGGGTAAAATACATTATCCATTTATTGTTGTATATGTCTTTTACCACCTTATGGAATAATTAAGGAATGGTTGTGGATGTAGATGTAACCCTCCCCAACACTCCAACCTCACTGTGGTCTTGCCAGCAATACCTTTCCACAGCTGGGTCTTGTTTACTCGTCTTATCTCAATTCCCCTCAGTTTTTCTGCTATGGAATCATTCCCTCTCTTCATGCCAACAATATCACAGTCTTTTGTTTTGTAGTCAATCAGAGTGTGAGAAGGAAAGTGATTCCATATCCATATCCTATAGATGTTTACCAGTTTTCATGCAAATAATATTTCGTATTTAATGTTAGGCCTTCATTTAGAACATGACAGAGCTTTTTTCTGAAGTGCTCTGTCATTTTTGCATTATTATGGAAAATACATTCTCTTAACCCTTTCTCTCTTAGAATATGAAGAGGTTGGATTATCAGTGTCCTTGAATATTTTACACCACCTTATTCTGCTATCTTACTTTTTTCAGTTTATCACATTAACATGTAACGGCTCCAGATGTTAACTCCTCTTTTTTTATTCAGCTTAATTACTAATTTAATTTGCCCATAAAAGAGCAGATGCTTTCATCTTTAGAACACAATGTGTCAGGGCACAAAAATGACAGGAGCATGTTGGGAATTGGACTAATGCACTTTTTAACTCTTTCCCTGCCAGGGCTTGATGTTTTTCTGTATCTGTAAGTGCTTGTAAATACTGTAGTTTACAACAATCAGTAGACCATGTATTTGTTGACAGTAAGACAGTATACATTTTCACAAAATAAATTAGGATGCTTAACATGCAATTTAAGCATATTTCTTGTACTGATAATGTGTGATATTACTGAAATGCAACATTTGACTTCTCTCCCACTGGTGTACTCTATCTCCCCTGAATACGTTTTGATAATCAAAACGCAGTTGGGGGTAATCAGTGTAGGTTGCAGTCACATGATGCCAGTAAACCCTTTGGGTTAGCGCTTCACTTACCTCTTCACTTTCTACGGCGAATGAAGAAGCCCCCCCCCCCCCCAAGGCCCAGCAACACATTGTTAAAACAGCAGAAAAAAATCAACTGACTCTCACGCCCATCCATAACAGACATTTTCCAAAAACGCTGTCTGCGCAAGGCCTAATACATAGTGCACCCCTCCCACCCACCCCACAGCACAAAGACTCTGCAACAGCTTTTTCCCTCAGGCTGTCAGGCTCCTCAACACACTGACACCTCCTACCACCTCCAGGACAAGAACTTAAACCTAACTGAAATAAAATGTTGCACTACTTTCAGCCTTTTCACAACACTTTACACTTTATTGTTTATCATATACTGGTATATATACCATATGCTGCTGCTGCTTCTGCCACCACCAGTATTTGAGTGGACACTGTGTGTTCCCCTCTACTTTCATTGTATTTATTATGTTTCAGTGAATATTGTCTAGAGAGTATGGACAGTGTTTACAGTACGGTTTGTCTACATTGTGTGTATAATGTATATGCATACGTACTTATGTACATAGAGATTTACTTTGCTCATACTGTTCTTGTTTATTGTTTGTTATGTTTGTGAAGTGTGCTTTGTTTTGTCTTTAACTGTGCACTGCAGACCTGGTAAATCGCCATTTCGTTCCACTGTATACATGTATATTGGCTGGAATGACAATAAAACTAGAAAACTTGAATAAAGGAAGACCATGGGACAATGATCGCATGTTAATTTCCACAACTACTAAAGAAAATGCAGTTTATGCTGTAGCCTTTCCCATGAAAAATGGGGTCAGAATATCATATCCCAAAGTGGGAGTGGGAAATCTGACATTTTTATTTATTTTATTCACCACACATGTTTCCAATTTTCAGAATCACAGCATAGTTGGGTTTTTCCCCTTTTTAACAATACCATTACAAAACAATGCTCCTTGTTTGTGGCATTTGCTCTCATTTTACAGCTCTTGCACCATTTTGTACAGCTTCACAATCTGTGGACTGGCTATGGTATATGGGGAACTCTTTTCTTACTTTTTTATTTAAGGATGTTATTGTTGGCCCATGTACAGGCCACAGTCAGCCCCAGGGTCTTTTTCCCAAGCGATAGAACCACCCACACGTCATCCATCATCTGACCCCTATCTGCATGACAGGTCACTTCTGCTTTTCAGGATGCACTGTGTGTGTGTGTGTGTGTGTGTGTGTGTGTGTGTGTATGTGTGAGCGTGTATTTATCACTTTGTGGGGACCAAATGTCCCCATAAGGATAGTAAAACCCGAAATTTTTGACCTTGTGGGGACATTTTGTCGGTCCCCATGAGGAAAACAGCTTATAAATCATATTATGTTTTATTGAAAATGTAAAAATGCAGAAAGTTTTCTGTGAGGGTTAGGTTTAGGGGTAGGGTTAGGTTTAGGGGATAGAATATAAAGTTTGTACAGTATAAAAACCATTATGTCTATGGAAAGTCCCCATAAAACATGGAAACACAACATGTGTGTGTGTGTGTGTGTGTGTGTGTGTGTGTGTGTGTGTGTGTGTGTGTGTGTGTGTGTGTGTGTGTGTGTGTGTGTGTGTGTGTGTGTGTGTGTGATGCTGTGACAGAGCTAATTATACAGATGTGCAATGTTGTTAAGAATGTGGTTTATTTAGAACGGTTTAAAACCTCATTGTACTAATTTAGTACAGTTTCTGACAAAATTCTGCAAATAATGATATACTATTTTATAATAGGTAGACTATTATTTTACCAGTTAATGGTGATTGCATAGCATAGTTAACTAGCATCCAAACTGAAAATTATTAAGGTTTTAAATATGATAAGAGGGAAATGAGAGGAAATTACTACTGTAGTGTAACAGTGCCCCCTACTGAAAGTTTTGTTTTGATCATGACAACTAATTGCACCAAAATGAGATATAATTAACCAGCTAGTAAAAGTAGAACTTTTGTTTCATTGTGGTTTTCCTGTTAATTTTGACTGACTTTTTTCATTTGTTGTTTTGGATACTGATGACAAGAATATTATTTCCCATAATTTATTTTTGGCAAAAAATTAGACACAAATTTATCAGCACAAAACCTTCTTTCTAAAAATCTGAATGTTGATTTTGGGACATAAGATCCCAAATATTTCAGCAAGGAAGGCTAAAAATATTCCACTTTGTTTCAGGGACCATTTGGACAATGTGGTCTTTACATTAGCCAAAAGATCTCCCTTGTAGATATTACTTTGAAGTCCATGTAATTTACATTTCCAGTGTACTTTTTTTTTTTTTCATTAGTAGGCTATAGGGCCTACTTTCCTCATATCTAAAACCAAAATAAAATCTAGACAACCATAACATATCCACCCACACAAAGTTCTGTGACAGAAATTACATTTCTCAGTAGCCTACGTTAATTTTATTTTCCATAATATATTCACATTTTCATCCATCTATTTGTGTTCAAAATAAATGTAGTATATGCTTTACATTATTATTACAAACACAGTGACCTTTGTCATTGTTGTAAAGGAGAGATGCATACATTCATCCATAACATATGCCATTCAACAATGAATATTATACCCCCTTGAGAGAGTTCAACTAAACTATAAAGCAATGTTTTCCAGCTATGTTATGTTTGATCAAAGCTCTATATATATTATGTCCTTTTGATGCTCACAGTAAAGCTGATTTTCCTGATACAACTGCTGATTTGAGAATATATCCATCCTATGGCCTAAGACACTTGCTATTCAATGCTTTTTTTGGGCACTTAATGTTGTTTATTTAATACCTTTCTATCAAAGACACATCTTAATGCTGAAGCAAAATGATTTCTGAAAGATTATTTACTGAATATGTTTCCTTCAAAGACGATCTTTGCAGTCAGACTGTCTATGGCTTTCTTCACTGAATTTGCAGCAGTAATTGAAGCAGTTCCCATGGGTGTAGTGCATTTGGGGATGTTAAGTGCTGTCTCTTGTCATGCTATGTTTTTATAAAATAGGCTCTTTTTGTCAGTTTCCTGTGTTGTTCATGATTGTTGTTGCTTTTTTTCCATTTATTTATTTATTTTGTAAAAGTGTGCAAGAAGCCCATAATGCTTGTTTTTAAGGAGAGATTGTCCCCTATCCCAGGGGGCTGTCATTTGTGAAAGGGCTTCCATTTTAACCCATCACTATGATGGCCCATCCACCAGAACAAACAAAGTCTTGATGTTTCAACTCCTGAGAAATGGACTGGCTATTGGAGCTGACACCCAGAAACTTACTGCTTTCTCCCATGTAACTGTCTCAAACTTGTCCAAGGCAGATGTGACTGATTCTCAACTGATCTGATTTAAACTTTCAAATAAGGTTCTATTTGTAAAATTAATATTATGGGTTCAATACAAGTTAAGTTCAATCGACAGCATTTGTGAAATAATATTGATCACCCCAAAACATTAGACTTGTTACTCGTTAAAAATAAATGACTAAATAAAAAAACTGCAAAAATCTGGGTTACAGTTAAGCACTTACTATGGAAGTAAATAGGGTCAATCCATAAAAACACTCAATGCTTCAAAAGTATGGCAACAATAAATAAACAATATGAGTGTTATCATGATTTGAATTTGATAAAATAGCTTACTAACCTTATCTGTGAAAAGTTTTATGTGATTTTACAACTTTGTTGCCAAAACGACGCAACACCATAAACCCTGTAATCCCGGTAACTTAGTAGTCCATTGTATAAAAAAAGCGATTTAAAATTTGTAAAGCTAAAATAATACACACTTTTAACAGAAGAACAACGTTTATTGAACTCAGAACATTCCTTAAATATTTGTAAATGCATTATGTATCATGGACTGACAGCAATTATTAATCTTCTTGGTTAATGTTAAGTTGTGAAAATAAAGCAGTTATGTGTGCATTTGTGTTAGTTCATAATGTATTAATTAATGTTACCATATAGACATAAAACGTTTAGTTTTAAAATATCTTAGTATTTGTTGAATTTAAAGGTATAGTTCACCCAAAAATGAAAATTCTCTCATCATTTACACACCCTCATGCCATCCCAGATGTGTATGACTTTCTTTCTTCTGAAAAACACAAACAGAGATTTTTAGAAGAATATTTCAGCTCTGTTTGTCCTTATAATGCAAGGGAATGGTGACCAGACCTTTGAAGCTCCAAAAGGAAACATAGAAGTAATGCATAGGCTATGACTCCAGTGGTTAAATCCATGTCTTCAAAAGTGATATAATGGGTTTAGGTGAGAAACAGATTAAAATGTAAGTCATTGTTTTACTCTAAATCTCCACTTTCACCTTTACATCTGAATGTCACATGTGGTGCCTGTTTAGTTTCACTTACATCTGAAAGTGAAAGTTAAAGTGGAGATTAAGAGTAAAAAAAGTATTTAAATATTGTTCCGTTTCTCACCCACACCTATTATATCGCTTCTAAAGATTATGGATTACTTTTATGTTTCCTTAATGTGATTTTTGGAGCTACAAAGGTCTAATAACCATTTACTTGCATTGCAAGGACATACAGAGCTGAGATATTCTTCTAAAACTTTTTGTTGGAGTTCATCAGATGTAACAAAGTCATACACATCTGGTATGGCATTAGGGTGAGTAAATGATGAAATGATGGGTGAACTATCGCTTTAACATTAAGCAAGATTAATTTATTTATTTATTAATTAATTAAAGTTTTGTTTAATATTAGTTTATTTTAACTAAATTTCTAACTAACGTCAATTAATTGTAAAGTGAAACCATTTAAATGTATGGGTTTATATTCTTAAATTTGTATAGATTTTTGACGGTTTCCAGTTTTTTTTTTTTTTAGTTTTTTTTTTTTTTTATTTGGCTACAATTTAAAACACGTCCATAGGTATCTCTCACATTTATACAATTTATTCACATAACATTTTTATTTTGTAGGTTACTTTAATGTGGCTTTTGTCATATCCTCATATCCACATCCAAAGATGTGTCGTTTTGCTGAGACAGCCTACGAAATTTCCGTAAGTGATAGCGCATTTCCGTAATAACCTGTTGTGGCCATGCGCTCCTCCACCGCTGTCTGAAGCAGCGTAAACTTCTCAGAGTTCATGCTTTGGGTTTTGTGACAGCTCGACTGGCACGACCAGCGGACTTCAAGGGCTGGAACACCTGTTTTCGCGACCGAAAGCCCCAACGACAGAGCCAAGATGTTGAACATGTGGAAAGTGAGGGAGCTGGTTGATAAAGCGTGAGTATTGTGAATGTTTTTGAAGGTATTTCAGTGTCCTGGCTCATACCTGTTGAAAAAGAGACACGTACGCACTCGCTGACGTCACATCGCACTACCGAGGCAGGAGCTAGCACACTGGCTAACTACAGCTTTGTTGACCCCCGAAAAGTTACTTGTTTCGCCAGATTATACAGAAATAGTCGTCTTGAACGGCTATATTACTTTATCAGACGGTTCCACTTGTATGCTGTGGCTTAATTCTGTTTTCAAGAAAAAGTCTGTCGTTGAAGTTAATTTCCTTACCACTCGTTGGCTAATCCTTACAGTTGCTAAACTTGTGTCGGTTGTCAAACTGATTTAAAAAGAAAGAAAAAAAAAAAGATTGCGATTACTTCTGCGTGAAATTACTTTAAAAGAAGATACATTTAACATTGACTAGGTATTTGTGTGTCAATAACTTTTACAGTCAGACCCTTTATTCAAGCTAACCTGTCAGCCAGTTATGAAAAATGAGTCATTGTTCACATTTGTGAGCTGTTCCTGGCTGACTAATTGGCAATGTGTTTACACTTTCTGGTTGTCAACTTGTTACAAGGCTGTGCGTATAATGACGGTTGAGCAGTTGGTATTATGGAGCCTATTTAGTTTCATGGAAACTGCTGGTATCGATGCTGCTGTTAGAAACATATTAAACCATCTTCCGGCTAATAGAAACGTGTATCTCAAACGCTCTTCCGGCTGCGATGTAGACTGTCAACTATTGTCTATTCTAATGAATAACTTTACATGTTTGTCTGGTGGGAAATTACGGCAGTTCATAATAGTTTATCTTGTGCACTGCCAAAGTCAAGGACAAGTTAAATCCCATCTTGAAATGAACTGACGGTCATACTGTAGTTACAGAATTCACCTCCCTTTTTATTTCTCTTTAGATATCGGCCTTATCTCTTTCAAAGATTTGCTTTTTACTCAACTACATTAATCACGAGATAGTGTTGTTTTGTTTTTACTTTTTCCTATAGCTGTTTACTTCACGTTAAAACCAAAAACTAATTAAAATATATATATTTTTTTTGTTTCTTTCCTTTTTTTTTCTCCCCAATTTGGAGTTCCCAATGTGCTCTGAAGTCCTCATGGTGGCATAGTGACTCGCCTCAATCTGGGCGGAGGACGAATCTCAGTTGTCTCCCCATCTGCCCCACCGAGAGCGAACCACATTATAGTGACCACGAGGAGGTTTCCCCATGTGACTCTACCCTCCCTTGCAACCAGGCGAATTTGGTTGCTTTGGAGTTCTGGCTGGAGTCACTGAGCACCTCTGGATTAGAACTTGTGACTCCAGGGGTGGTAGTCAGCATCTTTACTCGCTGAGCTATCCAGGCCCCCTATTGCTATGAAAATTTATGGCTACCTTGTCTTTTACATACAAAACTGTTAAAGTTTTCATTTCATAAATATGACTGCACAAACAACTGGGTGGATATTGCGCAATCACAAGTCTTTGAAATTGTGTAGTCCGCCCACTTGTTTGGCTATGAAACTATGTGAAATTCAATGTGTTAATGTTGTGTATATGCTGTATGATGTTTAGGAGTAGAGCCTGTTAATAGCGGCCACATTTAATCCCTGGAGTATCAAATTGCTTTATAAACTAGATGAGGTGATGAATAAGAAAAAGTTCAAGAACACAAGCTCGTATCGTGACCTGTAAAAAAAAAAAAAACACTGTCATTTCCTGCTTTTACAAAGCAAGCAAGAAATAAATGTAGCAAGCTTAAGAAATTTACTCTGTTTGTTTTTTTTTTTTTTGGGAGCAAAACTCAGTTTTGCATTTTGCTCCCATCTCTGCCTTGCCAAGTGGGCCTCAGTGCAGCCATGGGGGGCTTACTAAGTGAGGGGAATTTTGATTCATGCAAATAAAGCAATGAACAGCCTGTCTCAAGATGATGTGAAACAGTCCTGAGATGTCACAGGCAGACTTCAGATAGTATTTATCGAAAGTGACAGATAGCAGATAGCCTAACAGTACGTAGTATCTCACCAGTACCTCCTTAGGAAGAAAAAGGTTTTTAATAAAAACAGCCTGCATCATCACCAAGCTGTTCATCCCGTTAATGCAGCTGACTGGTCTGGCATGATGTTGATAAGCAAGACACAAATTCCTGTTCATTCCAGAACTTTTAGAGGAGAAAAAAAATTATAGTAGCCTGCAAGTACACGCAAACAGATACCTGACCTATTTTGTTCAATTTAAACCAGGTCGATATATGTATCTGGATGTTTGTTTATGGGACAAGCTATCTGTTTCACCATAATGACTCTGTCATTGTCTAGCCTATATTATTGTCTTATTTTCAACTACAACTAATTTTATTAAAAGATTAAGATATAAGCATGCTGTTTTTTTGTTGTTATTATTTTGCAGTACATTTTTTTCTATTAAAACCACAAATATTTTAGAGCAGGAAAGACTCAGGACTGCCTAGTGCACTTTTATTAGATCCAGCCTCTATTCTCAGTGACTTTGTCCTACACCCCGCCCATCTACTGAGTTCTCATGTGTCATTATTGTCATTCTGGTTATGTCCCTCTAGTGCTAGATGGTTTCACTTATTAATGGCTTTTGATGGCCTTCCTTGCAGATTACTTCTGTCTGGTATTTAAAGGGGGTGTCAGAGATTTCTGATGGTGTTGAGCAGTTATTTGAATAACTGTTCTGAAGTGTTTCTTTTTCTAATTTATTAGTAAAGGAAAAATTGTTTTGATACTAGTGATGTAACCTAAGGGGATTTTATGTTCAGTAGGAAACTAGTTCAGTGCCCTAACATCATTCGGTTGATATGGCTTGTAATGACCCTCATACTAGAACAGATTTGGGACACCACGTAGTCTTAAGGCATTGTAGTTATATAAAGAAAACTGATTCCTTAAAGGTGCACTAAGTAACTTTTGTCTTTGTGCCATCTTGGATTTACACTGACACCTAGCGACTTGGATGCAGTTAAAATCAATAGTTTTCAGTTTCAGGTGCCATTGTAGAAACTTAGCATTCACAGTCAGCCGTGTTTTCTTTAATCAGTGAGTGAAAGTATCAAATGACAGGACTGTAACTGAGATTAAGCGAGTAGTTTTTGGCTGGTCATGTGACTAACATGGCAGTCCCCATGTGTGGACCCTCTTCATGTAGAATAAAACAGCTTTTATAAGGTTACTGATATGAGTGGAGTCATAATTGTAATGTGAGTGGTCATAATTTTCTATTTGTATTGCAAAAGTACAATTCATATATTTAGGAGTTGAACTTTTTGAATGAGGAAAACATTTCAGAGTGCAGCTTTTAACCTTCCTATGCATTCAGAATCTGCATATACCTTTTGCATTTGCGGGTCAAATTTGACCTGAATTAAATCTTATAATCATTCATAACCTGATAGTTTTTATCTAAACCTACACCAATCAACCACTACATTAAAACCACCTGCTTAATATCATGTAGGTCCCACTTGTGCTGCCAAATCAGCTCTGACTCATCGATTCATGGACTCCACGAGACCTCTGAAGGTGTCCTGTTGTGTCTGGCACCAAGAAGTTAGCAGCAGATCCAGTCCTGTAAGTTGCGAGGTGGGGCCTCCATGGATTGGACTTGTTGGTCCAACACGTCCCATAGCTCAATCGGATTGAGATCTGGGGAATGTGGGGGCCAAGTCAACACCCTTTTGTCATGTTCCTCAAACCATTGCTGAACAATTTTTGCAGTGTGGCAGGGTGCATTATCCTGCTAAGACAGGCCACTGCCTTAAGGGAATACCTTTGGCATGAAGGGGTGTACATGGTCTGCAACAATCTTTAGGTAGGTAGTATGTGTCAAAGTAACATTCGCGTGAATGGCCGGATCCGTTTTCCCAGCAGAACATTGCTCAGAGCATCACACTTCCTCCGCTGGCCGGCCTTCCCATGGTACATCCTGTTGCCATCTCTTCCCCAGGTAAATGACACACACAACCAGCCATCCACATGATCTAAAAGAAAACGTGATTTATCAGACCAAGCCACCTTCTTCCACTGCTCCATGGTCCAGTTCTGATGCTTACGTGCCCATTGTAGTCACTTTCGTCTGTGGACAGGGGTCAGCATGGGCACTCCGACCAGTCTGTGGCTACACATCAAGCTGCGATACACTGTGTGTTCTGACACCTTTCTATCATGAAAGCAGTACGTTTTTCAGAATTTTGTGCTACAGTAGCTCTTCTGTGGTATGGGAACAGACAGGCTAGCCTTCGCTCCCCATGTGCATCAGTGAGCATTGGGCGCCCATAACTCTTTTGCCGGTTCACCGGTTGTACTTCCTTGGACCACTTTTGGTAGGTACTAACCACTGCATACCGGGAACACCCCACAAGACCTGCTGTTTTGGAGATGATCTGACACAGTCGTCACAATTTGGCCCATGTCAAAGTTGCTCAGATCTCCTTACGTTTGCCCATTTTTCCTGCTTCCAACACATGAAATTCAAGAACTGACTTCACTTATTGCCTAATATATACCACCCTGTGACAGGTGCCATTGTAACAAGATAATAAATGTTTTTGTTGTAAATGTATATTGCAAGTCATTAATAAGCTCAGCGTCTCTGGGGGTGAATGAGGAGTGGGCTGGCCCGGACTCCGGGCTTCTGCGTGATGATTGGAGGATCTGTCGAAAGACTGCATCTCCTTTTGATTGACAGCGAATCTGTACTATAAGAAGTCACTGAAGCTATTTCACGCCAGTCCCATCATGGATTTCTCAAGTGTAGTCGAAAGACAAACTGCTGCAACCTATTTCTTTATATTTGTTTGGCTGAAATTGCTAGTCAATTTGCATAATACATTTCACACAATTATACACCACATTCCTTGTTTCAGTTTTACCAAGTTTAATATATTTTGTTTTAGAGCTGCTCGTTCGCTCGCTCATTCATTCATTCATACAGTAGGCTAGGCTAGCGTCAGTACGGGTGAAACTGCGCACGATGGCAGACGGTGCTAATATTGTCGACCTGATTTTGGCGAAGCCATTTGAAAGTCTTCCTTACGAGGAAAAAATTAGAATTAAACAGCAGGGCAGATCAACACCTAAGATTGATTTAGTGCAAAAAATAGGGTAAATAAGTTTATAATGTAGGCCGAAAATGAGCTTCCCCTCTTTGAAAGACCAGCAGCCGCCACTGTTGTATACATTCCATTAAAAAATGTGGAACCATTGCCAATAGGCCTTACTGAGAGTTTATCATTACCATCTTGTGCAACTTTTCTTAACTTCTATAATCAGAACTCTTACACATTCACACAAATTATACAATCAGCCATTATTGACCTCAATTTATTGCATTAATTTTAGAACTGAATTATCTGACATGTTTTTATTAACCTTTATGCTCCTCAGTAATTATTTTTAATTTGTGGGTCGTTTTTAATCTTCTTGCTATTAAAGGCTCCTGCTGATATTGAAAGATGTAGAATACTTTAATATATATATTTTTTTGAAGGTTTAAATCTTTCTTTCAGAACCAATGTTGTGATGAACTATACAGAAACTGAGTCTAAAGTTCGAGAAGCCACAAACGATGACCCATGGGGACCCTCTGGTCAGATAATGGGGGAGATTGCCAGGTAAGTGAAGGGGGGTTTGATTTCTCAGCATTCTTTCTGTGAACTTTTATCTCTCCTCTTTAACTGTCAATAGTTATGCATACTTGTGATACAGTGAGCCTACTAAGATACAGTTTGGCATCCTGCTAATTCATTTCAGGTCCACATTCATGTACGAGCAGTTTCCAGAGGTAATGAACATGCTGTGGACCAGAATGCTAAAAGACAACAAGAAAAACTGGAGACGAGTTTACAAGGTATGTTTTTGAATTGAAGGGGCTAAAGGGATATTTACACTGGTTTGACACTAAACATACATTTTTAGTCCTAATACCAGCTCTATAGGATTCAGATAATTTAGTTGTGCTGTAATGTGTCCTGAACTGCCCTCTCCAACTTAGTCTTTACTGCTGCTGGGTTACCTGATCAGAAATGGATCCGAAAGGGTGGTCACTAGCGCGAGAGAACACCTGTATGATTTGCGGTCTATTGAGAGCTATCATT
Source organism: Xyrauchen texanus (assembly GCF_025860055.1). Lineage (NCBI taxonomy): Eukaryota > Metazoa > Chordata > Actinopteri > Cypriniformes > Catostomidae > Xyrauchen > Xyrauchen texanus. The sequence goes on along the minus strand of NC_068294.1, from coordinate 24,910,015 downwards.
GTGTAGGTGAGTCAACAGAACAGGCATTCTTTTCTACTCTGCTGGAGCTTGAGGTCTCTCAGAAGCTGACCGGTAATGAATAAATTGTTTATGTTCCAGATGAAAACGGGAAAGACCAGGGTATCAATGTGCGCCAGAAAGTGAAGGAGCTGATAGAGTTAGTCCAGGACGATGACCGATTAAGAGAAGAGAGGAAGAAGGCCAAGAAAAACAGAGACAAATACATTGGAGTGTCTTCTGATACTATGGGGGGCTTCAGATACTGTATGTACTAAACTTACTCTTTTTCCCTTGGTCTCTATACACATACTGTCCACTTCATGTTTCCATGAGATGCATTAGTCAGATGATATTCCCTCATATTCTTTTAAAAATATGACAAAAAGTTGGCTATATTCATAACAATTTTTCTAAGTATTTATCCAAGCAGGCCTCTCGGTAAACAAGCTCTGGGTTGTAGTGTTATATGTGATATTATTTTATTTGTATGTTGTGTTTAATTGTTAGCTATTTAAGCAAGAAAGCTTGAAACTTGATTTGCATCATTATATAAATTTTTGAGCTGGCAACATACAGCTTTATTTAATGATGTATCCCCAGTTCTTAGTTGATACTTTGAAGAATGGGGCAGTTTAAACCTTAGAGGTTTGGAAACCGTTCTGTAGGTTCAGAAACATCACAGTCTCATTTCAATTCTCTGTTTATTGACAACATTTATAATTAACATAACCTATGTTTTTCAGCAATTCACAAGTGCAATATTTTTTTTCCCCTCATTTATTTATAGTCATAAATTTCAACATGAATTCATAATTCACCTCATTTACTTTCTTAAAACTTCCAGGTTCATTATTGTGAATGATTAATGCATGTTATTCTTAATTGTTCTTCAAAATGTTTTTTCTTCAGTCGTCAAATAGTCAACAAAATCAAAATATGGAAAAATTCTCTTTTTTTTATTTTTTTTTTATTATGGAAATAAATGGCTTGTGAACAGCATTTCATGTTGACTGTATTTTAGGAGTTAAAAGAAGCAGTGCTTAAGCTTGTAATATCTCCTTAGCAAATTTCCTTTCCTGTTTATATGCTCTCCAGCGGAGGATAAGTTTGATTTCAAAGACTCGCACTCTAAATGGGATGACGACTGGGACAAAAGCAAGGGGGCTTTCAGTGAGAAACTGGGAGAAATCAGCGACAAGATTGGGAGTACCATCGGTGACACCATCAATATTTTCCGCAAAAAAGACAGGGACGACTCGCCTGACAGATTCAGGTCAGGACCCCCAGGCCGTTTCACCTTCCTATTACAGTTCATCTCCTACAAATTTGAAAACACTCTAAAACACAAAGTGCATAAATAGCATAACTAATTATAAGAACAAAAATCATTGGCGACTGTTTATTTGCATGCTCATGAACTGATAGTTTTGTCACATTATTTTGTCTTATTTTACTTATTCCCAAAGTAAGGAGAAAATGTTTTAGTCATCTGATGTGTAAACCAGGGCTTGAACAAGCTTATGTTTCTCTTCTCTGTATAGTGACGCAGAGGAGGAACGAAATAGGGCAGCACGAAATGGGAAGTCTGAGAAATCAGAATTTAAAGATGATGAAGAGATGGTGACAACCAAAAGTGTACAGATTGTCCAAGCCACAGAGACCACTGCCACTCGAAAGAGAGGTGGCACCCCCTCCAAAACGATAGATCTGGGAGCAGCTGCAAATTATGTTGGCGATAAACCCTCCACCAACACAAACATCAACCAGGTAGCAAAGCTAAAGAGAAACACTAGAAATGATGCTCATTCCTTGACATGTATTTTTCTCCTGTATAGTTAAACCTCTGTGGTCTGTTAAACTCCGAGATTAGGCCTATTATTCAAAGTCAAGGAGAGGTCATGCTGATATAAATGTGAACTCTTTACTGCCTTCATGTGGCAGGTGTTTGCAGTGGTTTCAATTTGTCCTTTTTGTTGCTGTAGACCACATCAGCAGTGAGCCAACCAAGTGCTGGTCTGGTGGATTTGTTCTCAGCAGATCCTGTACCCGCTCAGCCAGCCTCCAAAGGTGAAAATAGTGACACAATTCCGTTGAATTACTCTACAAAGTTGACAATTTTGGTGGAGGGAAAATTTTAATTTGTCATGCGTGACATAATGTATTCCATCTACAACTATTTTAAACTGAATTTGCATTTTTTTATTAATAATTGTTATCCATGCCTATTAATTTTACATGCATTATTTGCGCTTTTTAAAAATTAATTTGTCTCTATGTAGGACCATTTAAAATTAACTTTTGAAGGTAATATGGTGATTATAAACCGTGGAAAATCATTCAAGAAATAGTGACCTGACCAGTTAAAATATGCATTTTAAATATACATTTTAACCTAAATTCTTGAAGTTGATTTAAATCACACACGAACAAATAAACAAACAAACACATGTTATATACTACCAGAGAAGGGTCTCATCAGTCAAATTCTGATTTAAATCTAATTTATTTGCTTGGTGGTTCAGCACTACCTTAACAGCTGTCACAACCTCATAGAGAACAATTCAGTTTGGAGCCTGTTTAGAGAGAAGTGATACTGAAGGCTTCAACCCTAAATAATTGATGTAGGGAGAGAAGAGGAAGGGTTGAGAAGATTCGTGAAAGCAGCAGAAAGCTTTAGAATTCTCCTGCAATTAGTTTGGCATTGAGGTTTTTTAGGGCTCTGTGGCCACAGTGAAGTTTAGTATAGGAGCTGGCCTGTGCTTCTGTCGGCTGCTGTAACCATTTAGTTACTGGGGCCAGATGTTAAATTGGTCCCTGGTGGGTGTGTAGTGCTGAGCAGATGCATAGCTCCTTCACCTCATGGTCCAGCTCTCTCTTTTCCTCTACCAGCCAAACAGCTGCATATGTCCTCCACATAACTCCAGCCACAGGCTGCTTGAATTTAACATGACCAGTGTGTGTCCCTTACAGACACAAACAGATGTTTCTTATTTCTCACTCTTTTCCAAAAACCTTCCAAAGCCTTACCGTCTACTGCTTGCATAGTAAGCTGCATTCTAAGACATTCTGACTGAAATTGAACCTCTTAAAGGTGGGGTATGTGATTTTCTTTTTTGACCATTTTTTCAAAATAACTTGAAATCCTATTCCTAACCCACTTACTGGCTGTAAATTAGAAGCACTGAAATGAAAATTAAGCAATTTAATCATCTGTGGAACGGGCAGGACTCGAAAAACTCCAGCCGATCATTTTCAAGACCATCTAGAATCATTGGACAGAAAATGTGTCAATCAAACGGTCGTACCATGCCCCCCTCCCCCCACCACCCTGGCGCGCGTGTCCTGTTCGTCATCAGCTGCTTTCAGATGGAGCGGCATTTACTACACAGAGCTGTAGTTCATCACTGACAAGCTGGGCAATTTACCCTTCATTATCACGGTCCAGCTTGTTAGTGAACTACGGCTCTGTGTAGTATACGCCACTCCATCTGAAAGCAGCTGATGGCGATTTACTAATCAATGAATGCACTTTATGTTATGTGCTTTACTGACGAGATGCGCATAACAGTCTCATCTGATAACGTTATATCGGTCAGCCCTATATTTAGCCATAAACTTCGGTGACAACCAAGACGTCCAATATATTTTTATATATTTTATATTTATACAATATATATTTACATTTCAAAAACATAAATTTTCTAACAATACTAATGATTTATGTGACTGTTGAATGTTAATAATATCTGGTGCAACTTAACGCTGAATGTTGTGCCATGTTGACGGTCTTAGCAGGTAAATGGTGACGTCATGCAGAAACTCCAACCTATGCTAGCCTGGCTCGCTCTCGCGCATCTGAGTTTTCGCTCGTGCATGATTGCGCGTCCATGTTTTTCGAATGGGTGGAGTCAGGGCCAGCGTTGGAGGAGAGAAGGTAGGACTTTATGAGTTGTGTATTTTCAAAATCTGCCGGCCGTTTTGCAAATCACATACCCCACCTTTAAGTGGCAGCAGCTCTGTGAGCCACACAGAAAGCTAATTTCAGTAGAATTGATTTTCAGTTTGACATTAGCTTGTTTCTAAGCTAATGACATGATACTCCAAAAAGCATAAAAATGCATGGCACAGTCCAATATTGGGTAAAATAAACCATTTAAAATTAAACTGTTTTTACCAATACTTTTCAATAATGAATGATATTAGTACATCTACACTAATACATTTTGTTGAAAATCTCCCTTTTCAGTTTATAACGTCATCGTTTTCCAGTACACGGTACTAGGGAACATTTTCAAAAGTGTCATTGGTGGAACAAAATAATGTTACAGTATGGTGAGAGGCATATTTGCAGCAAAATCGATGCATTTTCATATGAAAACATACTAGGTTTAGGGATGCGCCGATCTGATACCTGGATAGGTATCGGGTCTGATAGTGATATTTTTAACCGGATCGGGTACTGGTCCGACGAGGCCAATCCAAACTCGATACTGTGTGTAAGTCATGGTCGTTACCGTCAAGCACCATTCAAGTAGTCCTATGACTTGTGCATTTTATTTAAAGTCTCTTGAAGACATACAATATCTTTGTAAATCTCATAAGGCTGTGTTTAATAAATAAATACATTGTCTGCATGCACTACGTGCTTGTTATAGGTAAGCGGTGCTCTGTTGTGTAACACACACGTTGCACTCGCTGACTGATGAAGCACTTCTGTTTTTAGCTCTCATAGACACAATATGTGAGCTCAACACACAAACTACATGCCAGATGTAGATGCTTAATAGTTCGGTTTGCTTATTTTGGAATTGAGTTCCAATGTTCTGAATTTTTGTCGTTTTCTGTGGACATATTTGAACAATATGTTTGGCCAATCTAGATTGTCAAATGTGTCTCTCTCTCTCTCTCTCTCTCTCTCTCTCTCTGTGTGTTTTCCCTATTTTTAGGTTTAAACTCTGATCTGATTGGAGGTTTTGCTGATTTCTCTTCTCCTGCAGCTGCAGCCACTCTTCCGTCAACAACCGGTATGTCTATGTAACCTTTTAAAATACCACCAGGTCAAAATTCAAGCCTGAAACACTTCACTTTAACTTCTCATATGTAGTAACTTCTATTATTTGAAACATTGCAGAACCAATAGAAAAATCTATATTTTTACAGTTGCCAAATATAAGTGATAAAAAAAAAGAAACTTGTTAATTTAAATTACATTTAAGCCTAAGGAAGTGTAACTTGAAAGACAATCTGTGTTTTTATATAGATATTAGAATTGGGATATTAGTTTGGGAAATATAACAGAAGGCTGTTTGTATTTTCTGCTGGACCAGAGGGTGCCATCCTCAGCTGCCTGTTTATGAAAAACTCCATGCAGAAACCTCTTAAATAGTCAGAGGGAGGGAGGCCATATGGTGGGGTGCCGTGCCTAAAAGCTAATGAGCAGACACATTTCAGCTCTTGTTGGATGTGACATGTCACTTCACTTTTCTAGGACTGAGTTGGAGTTACAGAGTCTGAGATTCTTTTGATATTTATGCAACATGTCTTCAGAGTCATGATGGTTTCATTACCATTTCTCTTATGTTGTGTGACGTTTTATAGCTCATTTGATTGCAAATGCACATCAATTACTTGGTCTTGTCGAAGGTAGAGCCTGAAATGAAGCCAGTTTTTTTGCAGTTAAAGCACAAACTTTCCTTTTGATCAAAAGGCCTCATGAATATTATAGTTTCTTTCGGTATTACCTGTACTCTCCATCACCTTTATTTACAGGACAACAGTTTGGGCTGCTCTTTGCACTTTCATTGAAGCCTATTGTCTTTCCTCAGCCCCAGCATCTAGTGGCAATGGAGACTTTGACGATTGGAATGCTTTTTCTACTGCCCAGCCACCTGTGCCTTCAGCCCAGCCTGTCAACCCTACAGGGATGGACCTTTTTTCAGGTCTACAGGCCACTCCTGCCTCTGCTTCCACAGCACCATCCACTGACCTATTTGACCTCATGGGCTCCTCTCAGACCACTAGCATCAGCTCCTCCCAAAGCATGAACTTCTCGATGACAACCACACAGAATATTGGCCTGCCAACATCCAAATCACAGGTATCTACAGTCTTTATTAGTTTTCTCTCAGTCGGTGTTTGAGCATGGCTGCATGTTCTTCATACATCTATTTATAAAGAATGAATACTTATGACTACATATTCTTCTACTTTATGACCCAATGAAATGCTTTGATGGAAGCCGTTTATTTCCTATTTTCCTATTTCTTATTGAAACCATTGAGGAAGTTGGGGTGGGGCATATGGAAGAGTTGTTCCTTTTTTATAGACAATGGCCCATTACAGTCCGGCTAAAGCATGATCAATGAGTCAAACTTTAGTGTGACCATTTTGCAGAGACATCTAACTATAAATTGTTTTAGTATAACTTACAAATTAGTGCTGTTGCAATTCATTATATATCATTATTATATATACTTTAACTTTAGCATATTCCTGTGCCTCAATATTGTATTTAAAAGCCAAAAAGAATAGTGATGAACCAGCAATGTAGGGCCTGTGTTTTACATAGATTATGTGGTTTTCATTCAGATTGTCCATCTATGGAGTACTTAATACAGCTCATCTAAGTGGAACTGTACACTAAACACCATTTATGCAAGAAAAGACAATTCTGTCCGAGGTTCAGAGCCAGCGGTTTAGAGTGCAGGCAACATGAAAGTGATTCGAGCAAGGGTGAACGCGCAGCATCGGCACAATTTTCCACCCACCCCCTCCGCATTACACATCAAGCCGTGTCCCCTAGGGATGCCCATCACAGAATGGCAGAATGAGGAGGAACAAGTTTAAGTTTGAAAACCATTAAATTGAAACCAAAGCCTTGCACAAAGATAATATTTGCATGCTAAAAGCCTGACCTACTTTAAAATGGCAAGTTTTGTTTGGCTTAAGATAAAAGCATGGTATAATTAGAGGGGCTTGAGATTCAATTGAACATGCTGAAATAATTTTAGTAGAAGACAATGCCTTTCATCCAATATTTCTGTCTTATAAATCAAGAGTCTTGATAACCCTAAATCTTGATGACCACATTGGAATGTTATGGAGTAATAATACTGCCTTTCATCTTTGACTTGTGTCATTCTGCCATTGGCAAGCATTCATTGCCATTGTAGAAATGTATCATGCATGAACTGTAGCAAAACAGTATCATTGTAACAAAGTTGTTAATACACAGATGTACTATCTCATATGTTTGGTTGTAAATGTACAAACTGAATTGTTTTTCCTTTGGTCTTTGCAGCCACTGCAGACTATGGAGGTCCCACTGGTACCCCAGCAACCAATGGCACAGAAACCTAATCCCAAAGCCTCTGTGCCTTCCACTTGGTCTAATACTAACATAGACATAAGCCTGGACTATCTTGGCCCAGGCATGCACCCACCCAAACCCTCTCAGCCCACACTCAACATGATGCAGCAACATGGTAAGCATGGATGCAGATTTTAAGTTTATTAAATCTGGATGTTAAGGAAGAAATCAAAGACATTTCTTTAAAATCAAGACCATAAGTATCATAATTTAAAACCGCAAATTTAATATGAAAATAAACCAAATAATATATTGACTTCTAAAAACACATTTTCTATTATAATCAGTACTTTTGGGTATTGAGAACTCAACAGCCAAAATAACGTAAGGTCTATATTTTTAGTTTTTATTATATATATATATATATATATATATATATATATCACTTTTTATTATATATGGAATTAACTTTATTTGGGGGCCTATTTCAGCAAATATTGATATTGAATTCTGTTTAATTTTCTTAATCAGCATATCATGTATTCCATTAGATTGTATTTAACACTTTCAATTTGACTTTATATATGTATAACATTATATATTATAAATTCTCTTCTGTCTGTTTTCTAAAGACTGCTTAGAGCTGATTACAAATTAAGACTGAATTTCTCGTTGTTCCAGTGAGCCCATTGAAACAAAATAACTTCATTCAGCTAGATTCGTGAATGATCACACCATCCAGGACAAGCAGAAATCTTGGGGTTGTGTTTGACGACCAGTTAAACTTCATGCAGATTTGCACTGTACAACATAAGGAAGATCAGACCTTACCTATCTGATCATGGTACACAACTACTTGTCCAAGCTCTTGTCATACATGACCACTGCAATGCTCTTCTGGCAGGACTATCCTGCATGTACAGTCAAACCTCTGCAATTAATCCAGACACGGTGGCACATTTGGTTTTCAATGTGCATGAGAGAATCCTCCTATCTACACTCACTCTAAGTCTATTTGCCCTCCAGAAACTTGCGATCGGCCAGTGAACGGTGCCTCATGGTGCCATCTCACAGAGACACAAAATCACCTTCTCTGACTTTCACTTCCACCGTTCCTCGATGGTGGGACGACCTTCCAAACTCCACCCAAGCAGCTGATTCTCTTTTTTGAACTATTTTCAAAAAACAGACGCATCTCTTTCGTGAGCACTTCATTCAATCCTACTTATGCAATTTCTTCCTCCTTCATAATAAAATGTTTCTCTCTTTATTTTGCAATAGGAGTTCAGACCCCAGTCAATATGATAACTCAAGGCTTCACTGGAATGAACCTGGGCATGCAAGCCACCCCAACAATGGTCAGACCACCCGCCAATGCCATGATGGGAGGAATGAACATGGGAATGCAGCCTACCATGGCAGGTAATATTATGGGCATGCCACCCATAGGAGGAATGCCACTCAACCATGGTATGATGGGAATGAATATGAACATGGGCATGTCTGCAGCTGCGATGGGAATGCCAGGAAACATGGGCATGGGGATGAGCCCTGCAGTGGGGCAACCTAAGCAAGATGCCTTTGCAGATTTTGCCAACTTTGGGAAATGAACTGCAGAGAGATTATGTGAACAATCCTTCTGGAGGTATGACCATGAAGAAGCTACAAGACAAAGACTACTTGAAAGATGTCTAATAAAGACACGCAGGAAATACTTGTATCAAATGATGTACAACTGGATGATTATGTTATTTTCTATGTTCTTCTTATCAGCTGTACCATGGAGCCCTATTGAGGGTGGCTGGTTTGTTCTAAAAATCATGTCATTCATTGCATCTGCACAGCTCACATTTCTATGGCTTTGGGAATTTGCTTTAAATGTAACAACAATTCTAACTGTAGAAGTGCATTAAGGAATGTGATGACAATGAATTGCTACAGTTGACTGTAGACTTAAAGTTCTTAAATTAACCCAACAAGTATTTGGGTTCCTAATGCTGTTGACAGATCATAATTATGAATTCATAGAATGACCTTGCCTCTCTGCCTTAAAATTACCTGTAAATATGTTTGCATGTAGGCAATAAGTTATTAAGTTACAAGATTATTAACAAATTATGAACATGAGGATTTTTCAGTGGAGTACACCCTGTGATCACTTGTTGTTTTGTATTTGATTGTGGTTTTTATGCAAATAATCATTCTTTCAAGTGAAATGAATTACTTTAACATCAAGATGATAGAATGACAATTCCAAATTAAAACCATTGTGGCCTTTCTTGGAAATCTGATTTGCAAGTCTGTCTAAGACAGGGGATGTGATTTTGCAATGCCTTTAGAACACATGGTGCCTGCCAGTCTGTTGCCTTTTTTTTTTTTCCCTGAATTTTTCTTCCAAGAGAAAATAAAAAGTACAGTATTTATTAAAGGTACTGTTAAAGAAAATATGTATCCAGTGACGTACATATATGCACACTTTTTTTACGTATTTGCATGGTTGATTTCTATTGAATAGTTTGGACAACTACAAGGATTTTATATATATTTTTGAACCTAATATAGTTTCATATTTTTATGCATGTCTGCTCATGCGGAGTGTATATGGTGAGGCTATGTGCTGAAACCAGTGAATTTGAAATGCCCAGGTAGCACTGTGTTGTTCAGAGTTTGATTCTGTATCCAGAGGACCATCACTCTATTGTCAAGATCATCTCTTTCTATCCACAGTGTGCATGGATGCTAACTAAACCTCCCTCAAACATTCTGAGGCTTTTTACATGCAGAATGACCAAATTCCTCCTGTCTTTTTTCTTTTCTGAAGGGTTTATTTAGATTTTTGTAGTCGGTCTGTTAGGATCTCAACTATTGAGTGGTTAAGGGTGAGGGAGTGTTAATGGAAACACTATATGTTTATGCAAATATACAGCAAGCAACAAAAAATTCTTCCATTTGAGAATGTTTAATATGTTTTCAATTTCATACAATGACTTGATTGTACTTATGATCTTTTATGAATCACAATAAAGGGTTGATTTCCATTGTCACTGTGATGCTTGCTTTTATCTATTCTAATCAATCTCATATTGATAGTTTTTTATAGACCTCCTTGGACCTGACTCTACTCATTTTCAATGATGAAAGCTGTACAGCCACATGTCCTATTTGCACTGGATCCTTCACTCAACTTTTTTTATTTGTGTAAAATGAATATCTCTTTTGGCTAATATGGAACTTGTGCTTAATGAAGAAAAAGGGTACTGGCAACAGTTCCAGTGTCTGTGTTGTCTATTTATTTATTTTAAGGACAGAATCATTCTAGATATTCTATAACCTACTGTGTGTGTGCTCTTGGCCTGTTGTAGCCATTGAGAAGAGACACTGTCTTAGGAAATCTTCCATCTGGACACATGCATTCTCATAGCTATTGCAAGCTGGTCATTTTATGAATATGCAACAAAATGCTGGACCATTGCACATAATTAGTGGTTTAAGGATGCAGAAGCATGCATGGTTACAAAGACAAGACAAGTAATTGAAAATGTCCTCCTAAGAAGACACCATGTTGGTTGTTCAGAACTGAACTTAGAAAGACATTTTGAATTTCGTATTGTAAAAAGGAGTTTTTACTAGTGTTGAAAAGATAACAAATTCAGAGATGCAAACTAAACTAAAAAAGAAAGTCCCTTTTTCAGAACACTGTATTTTAAAGATACATTTGTAATAACTTTACAGATCTTTATTGTAAATTCAGATCTTTATTGCTTGTTCAATGAACCATAAACAATTAATGAACATGCACCTGTGGAATGGTCGTAAAGGCACGAACAGCTTATAGACGGTAGGCAATTAAGGTCACAGTTATAAAAACTTAGGACACTAAAAAGACCCTTCTACTGACTCTGAAAACCACCAAAAGAAAGATGTCCAGGGTCCCTGCCCATCTCCGTGAACGTGCATTAGGCATGCTGCATGGAGGCATGAGGACTTCAGATGTGGTCAGGGCAATAAATTGCAATGTCACCTAAGACAGCACTACAGGGAGACGGGAAGGACAGCTGATCGTCCTTGCAGTGGCAGACCACATGTAACAACACCTGCACAGGATCGGTACATCCGAATATCACACCTGCTGGACAGATACAGGATGGCAACAACAAATGCCTGAGTTACACCAGGAACTCATAATCCCTCCATCAGTGCACTAACTGTCTGCAAAAGTCTGAGAGAGGCTGGACTGAGGGCTTGTAGGCCTGTTGTAGAGCAGGTACTTACCAGACATCACCGGCACACCTTCACTGGACCAGACAGGACTGGCAAAAAGTGCTCTTCACTGACGAGGCACAGTTTTGTCTCACTTTTGATGGTCAGACTTGCATTTATAGTAGAAGGAATGAGCGTTACACTGAGGCCTGTACTCTGGAGCAGGATCGATTTGGATGTGGAGGGTTCGTCATGGTCTGGGGCGGTGTGTCACAGCATCATCGGACTGAGCTTGTTGTCATTGCAAGAAATCTCAATGCTGTGCGTTACAGGGAAGACATCCTCCTCCCTTGTGTGGTACCTGCTCGTTCTGTGCATGATTTCCTCCAAGACAGGAATGTTAGTGTTCTGCCATGTCCAGCGAAGAGCCCGGATCTCAATCCCATTGAGCACAGGACCTGTTGGATCGGAGGGTGAGGGCTATGGCCATTTCCCCCCAGAAATGTCCGGGAACTTGCAAGTACCTTTGTGGAAGAGTGGGGTAACATCTCACAGAAAGAACTGGCAAATTTGGTGTAGTCCATGAGGAGGAGATGCACTGTACTTAATGCAGCTGGTGGCCACACCAGAAACTTACTGTTACTTTTGATTTTGACCCCCCTTTGTTCAGGGACACATAATTCAATTTCTGTTAGTTATATGTCTGTGAAACTTAATGTCTTGGTTGTTGAAACTTTTCACACAGATATTTACTCGTGTTAAGTTTGCTGAAAATAAAAGCAGTTTAAAGTGAGAGGACGTTTCTTTTTGGCTGAGTTTACTTGCCTTTTAAGCTAAAGCTTTTGTGTGGGGGGTTTGGGTTAAGCTAATTTACCCAAATAGTTTGAAAAAACCTTTCTACATTTTCCTTATTACAATCACTTGAAAGGGTTACTTTAAGCTTAAACACTTTAAAAGCTTAAAATGCTACATAAAAAGCATTAAATACAACAAACAAATATACAGTATATCTAGAACACTTGCTTTGACTTTTTCACCTCAACTTAATTTGCATCTGTTATCTTGGATTTAATTTTCACCATACAAATATTTAAAGACAAACACAGCGATTTGAATAGCAGTTCATGTTTAACTAAATCATAAATAGCTGTACTCTAATTTTATTAATAATAGTGGAATGTTCTGATACAGAGAAAGTGTGGGGACCATGACATTGTTGCAGAGCTCCTGTGCTTCTATTCTAATCTTTTCTATTTGCAAAAGTAATGTTTGGGAGTCTCTAAAATGTATTTTTCCTATTGACACACTAAAGTTGAAGATATAAATAACCATCTTAAGACAAGTTGCCTAAAACTTTTGCACAGTACTGTGTATATATATATATATACACTCACCTAAAGGATTATTAGGAACACCTGTTCAATTTCTCATTAATGCAATTATCTAATCAACCAATCACATGGCAGTTGCTTCAATGCATTTAGGGGTGTGGTCCTGGTCAAGACAATCTCCTGAACTCCAAACTGAATGTCAGAATGGGAAAGAAAGGTGATTTAAGCAATTCTGAGCATGGCATGGTTGTTGGTGCCAGACGGGCCGGTCTGAGTATTTCACAATCTGCTCAGTTACTGGGATTTTCATGCACAACCATTTCTAGGGTTTACAAAGAATGATGTGAAAAGGGAAAACATCCAGTATGCGGCAGTCCTGTGGGCTAAAAATGGCTTGTTGATGCTAGAGGTCAGAGGAGAATGGGCCGACTGATTCAAGCTGATAGAAGAGCAACTTTGCCTGAAATAACCACTCGTTACAACCGAGGTATGCAGCAAAGCATTTGTGAAGCCACAACACGCACAACCTTGAGGCGGATGGGCTACAACAGCAGAAGACCCCACCGGGTACCACTCATCTCCACTACAAATAGGAAAAAGAGGCTACAATTTGCAAGAACTCACCAAAATTGGACAGTTGAAGACTGGAAAAATGTTGCCTTGTCTGACGAGTCTCGATTTCTGTTGAGACATTCAGATGGTAGAGTCAGAATTTGGCATAAACAGAATGAGAACATGGATCCATCATGCCTTGTTACCACTGTGCAGGCTGGTGGTGTAATGGTATGGGGGATGTTTTCTTGGCACACTTTAGGCCCCTTAGTGCCAATTGGGCATCGTTTAAATGCCACGGCCTACCTGAGCATTGTTTCTGACCATGTCCATCCCTTTATGGCCACCATGTACCCATCCTCTGATGGCTTCTTCCAGCAGGATAATGCACCATGTCACAAAGCTCGAATCATTTCAAATTGGTTTCTTGAACATGACAAAGAGTTCACTGTACTAAAATGGCCCCCACAGTCACCAGATCTCAACCCAATAGAGCATCTTTGGGATGTGGTGGAACAGGAGCTTCGTGCCCTGGATGTGCATCCCACAAATCTCCATCAACTGCAAGATGCTATCCTATCAATATGGGCCAACATTTCTAAAGAATGCTTTCAGCACCTTGTTGAATCAATGCCACGTAGAATTAGTTCTGAAGGCAGTTCTGAAGGCGAAAAGGGGTCAAACACAGTATAAGTAAGGTGTTCCTAATAATCCTTTAGGTGAGTGTATAGATAGATAGATAGATAGATAGATAGATAGATAGATAGATATAGAGAGAGAGAATTATACAGTATATGGATGTGTGACTGTGTATTACCAAGTGAAACCTCATTTGAAGAGAATAAAAATTGGGTATTTAAACAGTAAATAATGTGTTCATGAATAATATATTCAATAAGGAGAATAATTGCTAAACAAAATGCATCAAGACAAAGTGCCACATGCATTTCTCAACTTTTAAATAAAACAAAGTTTTACTATCTGATTTATAATGCTTCATGAAACCCATTGAGACCTAATTGTAATTTTTAACATGGAAAAAATAAAATAAATGGCTAACACATCCCTCCCAATATTTCAGTTTAAACGGTCTGACATAAAACAAAGGTGTGTTTAGTGATGGATGCCATAGTTTCAGTGGGACTAATAGATTTACTGTCATTTAACACAAGAGTGAAGAGAATATCAGCAATGACTGTAGTAATTACATTGCCATTTTCATAGTAAAATGTACGAGAGAGAGAGAGAGAGAGAGAGAGAGAGAGAGAGAGAGAGAGAGAGAGTGCAAGCAAGTACTGGTGTCTTACTCCCCCCTAGTGGTCATTTGAAGAAAACAAATGGTGCATGCATTGAGTAGACTCAAATCACTATCAACAATAAACATAGTTTATTTATTCAGATCTATTCTTGATGATACAGATCAATATGATACAGAACTAGACCTCATTGTAAATCCTTTCTGGGTGCTCACTAAAAAGACGACTAACATATTATCTAAGAAGCCTTTAGTCCTTTTGCATATTTACGAGAATCACATTTTCCCCTCGTACAAAAAGCTGATTGACATGACGTGTGTGCACTCTTCCGTACTCCACCTTAGGCTTGGTATCAGATTTTTGTGTCACTTTTGATGTACTCATGACTAACTGGCTTTCCCTGGAGAGAGTGGGTCTTTCCTGTGTATATTTGGGGTCAGTGCTTCTCCTGGTTCGTTCTCTGGTGTGATATTGAGGCACGCTACCATGGTGGTCTGGCTTTGAAGGGTTCTCCTCTGCCTTTCTCTCAATCGCACTGAGAGCAACAGTCTCTTGCATGTTAAGCTTTTCAAACAGCTGTGAGAGAAACAGCAAATCAATTTAAAAATCATTCGAATTACAATAACATTTTTGAGCAAAGAATCAATCTTTAAAAGCAAAAAATACAATAAAACAAAAAGTGAGAGACAACAAAAATAAAAGTTATAATTTTTTTTTAATAGGTAACCTAAATTTGTATATTACATATTATTAGACCTATATTAATTGAGCTAATGGCTAAAAAACTAAAATAAATAACTTATTATTGTATGACCATGTTTTAATTGAAATGAAGTGAAAGAGTTTACCCTTGTGACAGTAAGTGCTTTCTCATGGTAGAGAGCCTGTCCCAATAGGGGCTCCCTGTATGTTTCATCCACATCCACCATTGCCTGGCACCAATAGGAGCAGTAGAATAAAAGAGAGAATAAACATTTAAATAGTGATAAGAAATGGTTATAAGTCATGGTCATAAGTAAAGGTTGCTTTATTTACCAGGTTCCAGAACTTATCAAATGCCACCACAAAGCCAGAACAAACTCCCCGGAGCCCTTTAAATGTTCGGATGTGAACTTTGACTCTGATTTTCTCCTGGACACACCTGTTGAGCTCCCCTAATGGACTGCCTGCAAGCACTGCAAAAGAAGGGTTGCATCTCAAAACCTAGCGAGTTGCCTACATAGATGGAATTATTGGGTCAACTATTACTTAAAGGGATAGTTCACCCAAAAAAATGAATATTTTGTACTCCTTTACTCACCCCTCTGTTGTTCCAAACTAGGGTTGCACAGTAAACAGGTACTAACAAAATATCGCAAAACCCAACTTTTTAAAACGGTACGATATCATCTTGTTAATAATTTCAGCACCATTCTCCAGTACAATCATCAAATTTTTACAGGATGTGATCTTTTTTAGATGAAACCATTGAAAACTTGACAAATTCAAATCAAAATGTATTGATATGGCCAATTTTGATCTTTAAACAGCAGAGGAAAATCATTTAATTAAATAATATACAGTCTGCATATTTTTTTTACATTTTCAAAAAACAACTAAGTACCGGTATGATTTATAAGCTGTTTTCCTCAGGGGGACTGATTGTGCCCACAACGTCAAAAATGTCAGGTTTTACTATCCTTGTGGGGACCAACACAAGGGAATACCTGGAGACATACAAACACACACACATACATACACACACATACACACACATACACAATGTGGTGTGTTTTGTGTTTGAGCAGCTGTGAATTTCTTCTCCAGTGAGATTTTAGCTCTCGAGTATTTCATTTGGAATGCGGAGCTTATTAAAAACTACCATTAACAACACTAAAAAACACAAAAAATAAAGGTTCCTCCAAAATAAAAGCTCTGTTTAACTGGATTCATGGAATTAAAGTCACTGTTACAGACAAAAATATTATTACTGTGTAGAAGTAATTTTTAATTTTCAAAGTAATAGCAATAACAGTACTAATAAAAATAATTTAATAATAAATGTTTTTATGATACTTATTATTTATTCATTTAATTATTTATAATAATAATAATAATAATAATAATAAATCATTATTATTATTATTATTATTATTATTATTATACAGGTGAAACTCGAAAAATTAGAATATCGTGCAAAAGTTCATTAATTTCAGTAATTCAACTTAAAAGGTGAAACTAATATATTATATAGACTCATTACAAGCAAAGTAAGATATTTCAAGCCTTTATTTGATATAATTTTGATGATTATGGCTTACAGCTTATGAAAACCCCAAATTCAGAATCTCAGAAAATTAGAATATTGTGAAAAGGTTCAGTATTGTAGGCTCAAAGTGTCACACTCTAATCAGCTAAACACCTGCAAAGGGTTCCTGAGCCTTTAAATGGTCTCTCAGTCTGGTTCAGTTGAATTCACAATCATGGGGAAGACTGCTGACCTGACAGTTGTGCAGAAAACCATCATTGACACCCTCCACAAGGAGGGAAAGCCTCAAAAGGTAATTGCAAAAGAAGTTGGATGTTCTGAAAGTGCTGTATCAAAGCACATTAATAGAAAGTTAAGTGGAAGGGAAAAGTGTGGAAGAAAAAGGTGCACAAGCAGCAGGGATGACCGTAGCCTGGAGAGGATTGTCAGGAAAAGGCCATTCAAATGTGTGGGGAGCTTCACAAGGAGTGGACTGAGGCTTCAAATGTCGTATTCCTCTTGTCAAGCCGCTCCTGAACAACAAACAACGCCAGAAGCGCCTTACCTGGGCTAAAGAAAAAAAGAACTGGTCTGTTGCTCAGTGGTCCAAAGTCCTCTTTTCTGATGAGAGCAAATTTTGCATCTCATTTGGAAACCAAGGTCCCAGCGCCTGGAGGAAGAATGGAGAGGCACACAATCCAAGATGCTTGAAGTCCAGTGTGAAGTTTCCACAGTCTGTGTTGGTTTGGGGAGCCATGTCATCGGCTGGTGTTGGTCCACTGTGCTTTATTAAGTCCAGAGTCAACGCAGCCGTCAACCGGACATTTTAGAGCACTTCATGCTTCCTTCAGCAGACAAGCTTTATGGAGATGCTGACTTCATTTTCCAGCAGGACTTGGCACCTGCCCACACTGCCAAAAGTACCAAAACCTGGTTCAATGACCATGGTATTACTGTGCTTGATTGGCCAGCAAACTCGCTTGACCTGAACCCCATAGAGAATCTATGGGGCATTGCCAAGAGAAAGATGAGAGACATGAGACCAAACAATGCAGAAGAGCTGAAGGCCGCTATTGAAGCATCTTGGTCTTCCATAACACCTCAGCAGTGCCACAGGCTGATAGCATCCATGCCACGCCGCATTGAGGCAGTAATTAATGCAAAAGGGGCCCAAACCAAGTACTGAGTACATATGCATGATTATACTTTTCAGAGGGCCGACATTTCTGTATTTAAAATCCTTTTTTTTATTGATTTCATGTAATATTCTAATTTTCTGAGATTCTGAATTTGGGGTTTTCATAAGCTGTAAGCCATAATCATAAAAATTATATCAAATAAAGGCTTGAAATATCTTACTTTGCTTTTAATGAGTCTATATAATATATTAGTTTCACCTTTTAACTTTTGCACGATATTCTAATTTTTCGAGTTTCACCTGTATGTAAGCAATAAAACAAAAACATGTGTACTGAATATCAGCACACAAGGATTTAGATGTGTACAGCCTCAGATTTGTTTTATGAATGTTTTCATTAATGAAGCTCTGTTGTGCAACATTTTATTTGACCTAAAATGAAATAGTTGGTCACAAGATGCTGGAGTGGGAGAGCAGATTATCCAGCTATATCAAAGCCACTCCTCCAATTAGAGGGACACTCCGGTTAGTAATTGGGGAAGTTTTTTTTAAATGCTGTTTGTGTAAGTTCCTCTTGATGACAAATGACCAAAACATTGTTTATTTTTAATCAAATAAATCTGTAGCTCTATTTTTGCTTAAAGAGTGAGTGTTGCACCTCCTTTTAAAAGTATACCAAAAACAAAATTGCAATATTTTTATTTTCATTTGATTGAAATTTTATGTTTTATACATATGTTTTGATAAAACATGGAATCCAGAACATTTAAAAAGGAAAACACTAAATTAATAACTGCAAAACTTTTCAATTATTTTATTTTCTGTGTAATTTCCTCATTAATCTGAGGACATTTATTTGTTGCCCAAGTAATGATTTGGCATTGATACAGAGGTATCAGGGCAGGTATTGTAACGAAGCCAAAATTTTGGTATTGTGCACCCCTATTCCAAACTCATGACCATCTTTTTTTTCACCAAACACAAATGAAGGTGTTAGGTACAATGTTAGCCTCACTCGCCATTCACTTTCATTTAATAATAATAGTAGTAAAAGCAGCAGCATTAACATTCTTAAAAATGTTTCCATTTGTGTTCCACAGAAGAAAGTCTGTGTTTGGAACAACGTGAGGGTGAGTCAAGTGTTGGGAGAATTTTCATTTTTGGGTGAACTATCCCTTTATAAGATTGAACACACAAATTTGGACAAAATAAAGAGTTAAACATACGTGGCATTCTTGTAAGCACATTTTTGGGAACTCTTCGCTGTCGAGGATGTCGTTTCACCCCGCTGCCCTCTCCCTCCTCAACCGGGTTGTTCACCATGAGTTTCTTCAATCTCTCTATCCTCTCCAGGTCTGGTTTACCTTTCTGTGCTTTTCTTAGTCTTTTCTCCACATTTTCAGGTTTGGCCCTGCCTCGACCACCTTTCATAAAACTCTCGTATTCGGCGATGTTGTTAAAGCACTTTATTTTCGGGTAAGGTAAAGGCACTTGTGGGGAATACAAGGCAAGCAGTGGGTCAAACTTATCCGAACTTATATCCAGTTTAGTTTCGAGTTCATCTTCGTCAGTATCTGAGTTTTGACCGCTGATCTCGTTTGTCGTTTGCTGGTCAGATGTGAGTGGAAGTGCCGGCTGATGACTGTCTGACCGGGGCTCACTTTCCAACTTTCTCCTCTCATCCTCCTCCATGTTTGAATGAGCTGCAGCACAGCAGAGACTCATGGGTAAATTATCAGTGCGAAGCCAGAGATCGAATAGGCTACATGATATAAAAGTCCCTTCTTCTCATTCGCAAATTGAACTCTAAATACAAATGTACTAATAAAACATGTGTGGTGCTATTATGTGAACAGTATATTAGTGCTATAAGAGAAGGAAATATCTGAATTAAATAAACATTATTACTTTATAAAAATTTTTTTTTACTTTTTTCAATAAACATTTTATTCTAAAATATGTGGTGTTCATAAAATAATTAATGCTAATAAATACATTTGTAGTGCCGTTTATTAGCCTTCATTACATACGTAATTGAACGTATGAGGGTAAAAAATGTATGTGGTCATTTTCATATCACCTGAACTTGAATGATCATGAAAAAAGACGGTGTAATTTGATGTTATCAAAACATTTATTATTACTTTAACATTTTATTTTTACATGTTCTTTTTTTTCACAATGTTGTTGTCACGGTTGTTTATATGACTTTTGAGAAGAGAGAGAGAGAGAGAGAGAGAGAGAGAGAGAGAGAGAGAGAGAGAGAGAGAGAGAGAGATGGATTACATCAACGCTCGTTTGCTTTTCCTTGAAGTCCCGGATGTCATCCTCGAATTTTGCCAAATTCATTTTTCTTTTTTTTATTGCATTAAACATATACATACATTGAATAACAACAGTGGGGACATATAACAAAGGGACAAACAAAATCAATAAATAAGATATCACATCTAAAGGATTACATTTTCAATGTGATTTCTTTAAGGATGTTATATGTTTTTGAAGCCTTGGCGTTCAGAGGTTTAGACATATTATGAAGAGGCAAAAAGGGATTTTACATCAGCAGAAAAAAAATCTAAATTTCGATTGTATTACTCTGGCTTTGTGAAGATGAAATTTACCTAGAAAACAAAGTAACAATAAAGAACATTCAAATTTAGCATCATTAGAATGAATATCTGAAAGAAAAATCATAGTCTCTGTAATCTGCACCAATTTGTTAAAACATAAAAATAATAACAAGGTTATTTCTGTCCAAAAAGATTCAGAGAAAGGACACTGATAAATCAAATGTAAAACTAATTCTTCTTCCATTTTACAAAAGGAACACAAGGGGGATACATTCTCAAAAAACTTTTGAAAAAAGCTGATTGTGTAATTTTGAGTAATTTTGAAAAATTATTAATTTTCAACCTGTATTCGACAACCTGAATATTGAGACCTGAATCTCACAACCTGAAATCTGCAGAAGAGAAGAAAAAAAAATACTTTTTTGAAGAGAGAGGACATTTATTTTTTGAACAATTTCGGAAGAGAGAAATTTTTTTTTTTTCCCCACCTTGCGGTTCTGGGCTCCCGTAGTAATTATTCCATCTCTTGAATAATAAAAACTAATTTCACAATCAATTTTATCACAAAATACAAATTTTAGATTTTTATATGGTGTCTTGACCTGCTTACTCGTTATTCTTGATTTCCACGCCTATAGATGGCAGAGCAGGCTGTGCACATCCAATAAACGCATTCACGTAGAAGTGGATGTAATGTATTGTCTTAAAGAAAAACATTCCCGTGGCTCTAACTTGTTTTAAATACAAATGCATCAGTCGGTATTTACAAAAAGCAATATATCACTTGCTATCTTCTTGAGTAGGGTATTTTTCTTACTCATTTTGAGTATTTTACGGTGTGCCAGTGAAGGTATGGTGTAGTCATCGAAGCACAGAATGATGCTGTTTTTGAAGGATACGAGGACAATAAAGCAGCTTTAATTAATGTAGTCTTTCATGTAGAATGTTATAATTAACTAGTTTGTTAGTGTCGAATAGCGAATGAGTGTTGACTGGTTTACTGCTTTGATTCAGTTGTACAATAATTACAACCCTATGTGCTATTTCGAAAGTGAAGTTTAAGATTAAGATTTTGAGCTGTTTTTTTTGCGGCCATCTATGAAAAGGATGTCAGTGTATCTACAAAAGCAATATGATGGTGGATCAAAGGAGCTGACCTTCAAGTGGACTTAGGGACATTGTCAGGACTCTTCTGTAAGTTAAAAACATGTAAACTCGACAAGAAACTAGATGCTGATGTTTTGAATATTCACTTTATTATTTATACAATATGTTTATTAAACGACATTATTTTCTGGAGAACAACATGAATCAACACTATTTTTCATTAAATGGACAGTTCACCCAGAAATGAATATGCCTTGTTCATTTACCCTCATGCCATTCCAGATGTTTATGACTTTCTTTATTCTGAAAACATACAAAGATGTTTTAAAGAATATTTCAGATCTGTAGGTCCATACAATGCAAGTGAATGGTGACCAGACCTTTTGAAGGTCCAAAAATCACATAAAGGCAGCATAATAGCAATATATACGACTACTGTGGATGCATCCATATCTTAAAAAGCTAAATGATAGGTGTGGGTGAGAAACAGATCAATATGCAAGTCCTTTTTACTATAAATCTCCACTGTCACTTTCATATTCTTCTTCTTTCTGGCAATTCAAATTCTTTGTGCATATCGCCAACTAGTGGGCAGGGTGGAGAATTTATAGTAAAAAGGGACTTAAACATTGATCTGTTTCCCATCCACACCTATCACATCGCTTCCGAAGATATGGATTTAACAACTGGAGTCTCATGTCATGTATGCTGCCTTTATTTGTTTTTTGGAGCTTCAAATTTAGGCCACCATTCTCTTGCATTGTATGGACCCACAGAGCTGAGATATTCTTCTAAAATATTTCTTTCTGTTCAGCAGAAGAAAGAAAGTCATACACATCTGGTATGGCATGAGGGTGAGTAAATGATGACAGCATTTTCATTTGTGGGTGAACTATCCCTTTAACTTTGAACTTCTCCATAGGTTTGTAAGTGGAAATGGAGTTTCCAGGACATAGTCAGCAGCTCTTGGCCTGCCTTCAGTCTCAGCGTCTGCAAGGTTTCCTTTGTGACTGCGCCGTGCAGGTCGGCCCAACACGCTTTGTAGCTCATCGTGCCGTGCTAGCATCTTTCTCCCCTTTCTTCCATATGTTTTACTCCGATCAGTCAATGGGCAATACCGGCACAATCAATGGAGGGCCCCAGAGAGACACAGTTACCATTAATGGTGATATAGTGACCCCTCAAGCCTTTGGACTGCTTCTTGATTTTATGTATGAGGGAGTACTGCGATCGGAAGCCCACCCCCCTCCAGAGGATGTGCTTGCAGCTGCCAGCTTCTTACACATGAATGATGTGGTGCGAGTTTGTAAGAGAAGACTGCAGGGTCGTGGATTGGCCGAGGCGGACAGCACAAGAGTAGAAGTTGTAGCAAATGTGTTAGCTAAAACTGGAGAAGAGCTTGATGTAACACCTCAAGAGGACAGGCCTGGTGCAGAGACAGGTATAGGATTAGGAAAAGATGGACCAGTGACAGTTGGAAATCCATCTTTATTTTCCTCGTTAACACATTGTCCTCAGTCAATCCAACAAATGTCACTGTATATTGATACAAAGACTGAGACACAAGCAGGGATGGGCAATCTCCTTGCACACAGTGGTGTTTCGAATTGTGTAGAAAGTTCAGAGATGGCTGACACTACACAGCCAGGAATGGACTCTCAGTTACCTGTTAGTAATTCTTGTTCTAGTCATGACAAAACAAGAATATCTGCAAGGTCAGCTAGCCTGGAGTCTGCACTTTCAAGTCCATGCAGTTCGACAGAACAAATTCAGAAAAGCAAAGAGACCCAACCTGTTGTAGCCTCTGCAGTGACTCTGAACAGTGTAGACAACACCAGCAATACCCACTCAGTGTCGAATGAACCTAGCATGTTCATGCAAGCCAACAGTCTGCAGAGTCAAACAGTAAAACCCATTCAAGACCAGAATAAAGGACAGTTTACTGGAAATCCTGGATTGTCACAAAACTTTCAGACTGAAAGGAGACAAGGGCACACTTTATCTACTACAAGACACACACAAAGTAAAGGTAAAAAGCATCTCTATCGAACTTCAGCAGAGTCCTCAGCAGTAGGGGAGGAAAATGAGGATGGTATCAAGGTGAAAGTGGAGGCCATTGTGATTTCTGATGAAGAGTCTGATGTCATGGATGAGATCTTGGACAGTGGTCAAAGAAGAAATGCAGATTTAGTTCAAAGTGATGATTACGAAGACAGTAACCATGATATCGAGGAGCTCACCAACACTCAGTTCATGTCTGCTCACCCATTGATTCACCTTGCCCATCAAGAGCCCCTCTCATTTCCTTCTTCACCGCAAGGTCCTGGTACTTCTGCAACAGATAATACTGGCTTTCCATCATCCCTTTTTCCATCCAATTCCCAGCCAGAGCAACAGGCTATGTACCTTGAGGATTTTCAGGACTCTATTGGGAATTATGTAGATGATGTACCTACCTGTAACACATGTGGAAAGACTTTCTCCTGTGCTTACACCCTGAGAAGACATGCCATTGTACACACCAGGGAACGGCCTTATGAGTGCAGCTATTGTTATCGTAGTTACACACAGTCGGGAGACTTGTACAGGCACATCAGAAAGGCACATGATCATGACCTGGCAGTCAAACGCAGCAGGGCAGAGTCTGACCCTTCACCGCCCCCTCCTCATTCTCCTCAGACATAGCCATCATTTGTGGCCCAATCCTTTTGTTAGTTTCTTCAGAAAATTACACAAAATGTATATGAAGGGTTCTGCAAATGCCACATAATCATAATTTACCACCTTTACACTTCCACGTTGGTGTATTATTTTAAAAGAGGACAGAGGCTTTGAAAGGGACACTGCTTGAATGCCCCCATGCTGTCCACAAACTTTTGTAACAAAAATGTCTTTGGGATTATTGAAATTTTTGTAGTTACACGATTTTAAGATTTTATGTGAACTATCTTGTTTGAATATTTATTGATAAAGTGTATAATTTTATATGAAATGCCTCAGAGGATAGAAAGGTTAGAAATGTATTTGAATTCATTAAGAGTGGTCCCATCACACATACCAAGCATACAAAAAAAAAAAAAGGCCTTGTAAGTCACTATTTGTGGCTGTTCTGCTGAAATATAAGATTGATACCATTTGGGGAATTGGTTCCTGATATTGTTTTAGCATTTAATGGATAACTGTACCTTGTAAAAAAGCTTTCCATCACATCAGATAATTTACTATCTGTCGTTACTTTTAATTAAACAGATTTTAGTGCCTTTGGATTTGGTCAGTGGAACCTTTTCATATTCCCAGTTTTGGGATGTGGTAGTAAATTATAGCAGGGTAAACATATAGAGGTGAATAGAAGACCATTGCAAATCTTATTTTTGCATTCCTATTTGCTCTAACAGTAAAAGAAAAAAAAAAAAATTCCACGACGTTCCTAAAAAGTCACGGCAGTCAGAAGAAAGCTAATTTTATTGTCAGTCTCTCAGCAGCTGGGTTTAATCTAGAAGTATTGACTATGTTTATTTTTATTACTTATTGCCAAGGTAACTTAACATAAAGCATAATGTAAGATTTTAATTTTTTAGGTTTACTAGATTGCCACTGCTTATTTAATGTGGAAATGCATCATCATGGTCTGTGAAAAGTGATCATCATTGTCCTCTTCTTGCTGTAAGATATGTAGACCACTGGATATCAGGTACTGATATATAATGGCCATACAAAAATAAGTAAAAACTGACACTGGGGACAACAATAAAACAAGCCTTTAATAGTTATCAATATTAAATAATTCTTCTGCCATCTGTTCAATAAAAATGGTGGTCAACTACAACAACCAAGTTAGTTAGTTCTGTCATCTAAAGATGGATTTTCAACTTTGTCTAGCTTCAACAGTATTCTTGAGATGAGGCAGGTAGTCATCTTCATAATACAACAATGATCAGTCATCCACAGGTCCATGTATCTGCAGAAAAAATTATGATTTGAAGATCAATTATTTTGAGATTTTAATTCACTTGGACAATTGTTTTCAGTACACGCATTCTAATGATTTATTGAATTGCTGATGTTTTAAGTTGTTATTAAAAGTTACATACAGATTCTGCTAGCCGGGGCCATTCCATTGCTGTCACAACTCCATCATCAGATGTTGGGGGCGTCTCTAAATTCCAGTATGTGAAATTATGGAACACTGACGAAACTTTTACTATTCTGTCCTAATAAAAATTGTGAGCAAAAAATATGTAAGCATTTGTGTCCTACAAAAAGAACTTGATCTATGCTCGTTTAACTCATTTCATTTCATGGTCCACCAAAGGTCTAAAGTAACATATTTTTAAGCCTATTTTTTCAGAAATTCATATCAGTAAATGTACAAAAAAAAAACTAAACTATGTGCAATTTAGGTCACCTCTTGATCAGATGCAGGCCTCTGAACCTCTTTTAGCACCAGTCCAGTGTATCCTTGTGGGCATTTCAATTCTTGACCCTTCAGTCCACGGCCTCTGAATGACACTGACATTTCTGCAGAACAAACATGTTATCTTCTTAATCAGATAGAGTGCCACAACAAAGCAAGTTTCGTTATTAAACATTGCACTGGTGTTCAGCTAACCCTGTTTGCGCTGCTTCACAGTGGAAGTAAAGAAATTTGAGACTTCGGCAGGCCCGTTATGCTCTATTTCACAAGGTAACAAGTAGATCTGCGGTTTATCCGCTTGTTTGACGGAGTCAAGCCGGATAGATGTCACACAACTGTTCGCTGACATCTAATAAAACAAGAGTTCATCAGAAAACTGGTGCACTAAATTGTCTTACAAACAGTAATGCGTATGTTTGTTGTAAATTTACTAGGTTTTAGTTCTTTAAACAATGTTTCTCATCCTTACCGTATTCGTTCTCAACACTGTTTACAACGTGCCTCGTGGGACGGCAGCGTGCACTTTGATTGGACACACTGTATTTCTTCGTCTACACAGGAGTGTTTTTCGCGGTTTAATTCAATGTATGCTGCCATCTATCGTTTCCGGAACGAAGTCGGTTGATAATTCGCAACAGACAATTTACCTTATAATGATAGCAATATCATAATTATTATAAAAATAATAATAATTATGTAAATAATAAAATTGCTGTCTAAAATAATGAATAAGTCACATAGTAAAGGATACCTTCTTAATTTTTGGAATAAACTCTATTTAATCATGTGGTCTTACATGTATAGAGGGACAAATGACCAATCATGAATACATATAGAAATAAACAATAATGTGTGTGTGTGTGTGTGTGTGTGTGTGTGCGCGCGCAAATGTATATTTGTGTAATTCAGAAAATATGTATTTTATCACAGCGCCTGAAATGGAGGTTTATTTTGATGCCGTGTGCAACACTGAGGAAATTCCGGCTAGAAGCGATCTCACTTTGAGGCGAACATGTACCATTGATCTCCACTACTTTTGTAGTGTTAAAAAGAAACATTTATCCAGCACGATTTATACTGTCTTAATGTGGCTAGGTAATGAAGATATTTTAAATTGTTACGCTTCCTGTTAAAAATGGTTGTTATTCCGTGTTTAAATGTGTCTATGTGTCGCAGCGTCTTGCACAACTGTACAGGCAGGTTTCTGACTGTTATATTAAAACTAGTCAACTTTAGAGATTGTACAATTTTTTCAATTGCTATCCTTCTGTTGTATTAAGATGTTCAACTGTTCCGCTGAATATATCTTGTCAAGGTGTTCTGGACCGCAAGTACTGTACACAAAAGCACTCAGTTGGGACGCTTCTACTCCTGGTATCTATGCCACAGCTTGATATGGTGGCACTAAAGGAATATAGCGCACAAGACAGCTTTTGTGAAATTGTTGATTTACATTAATGGAATAATTGAACCCAAATTACTTCAGTCTGAGCATAACACACTCTTATTATTATTATTATTATTATATTATTATTATTCCCAGTTTAAAAATAAAAAAATGTTTTATTTGTCAACAAACTCTAAAATGACTGAAACAAAATTATGATTTAAAACAACTTTACACCTCCAATAACACAAGTCTTAACAGAACAATTAATATGTGCTTTGATAAAATGCTCCTAAAATTGGACCCCATTCTCTTCCATTGTAAATGCCTCACTGGAACCTCGATTTTTTTATATATATATTATGTTATGCCACAAATGATGTTGATTGAGCTTAACTTGTTTTGAACCCGGAATAATCCTTTAAATAATTCTACAATACTGATGCTATTTTCTCCCATAATAATACCGCTTAGTCATTAGTATAAAAATGTCTGATTACTTGCTAAATGTTTTTCAAGCTTGTGCTCACTTTTTGTGATTTGCCATGTGCATGTATGTGAATGGAACCCAGATGCAGTAAAGGCTCTACACAGAAACCTGCTGATCAGTGGTGTGATACACCACAAGGGAGACGACAGGTGAAAAATACAGTTTGTACATTTGACTTAATTTGGCAGAAGTTGGGATTGAGAACTGTTCCATAGAACAGCTCAATGGGTACTTGATAAAGTAAAGAATTATGGAAGTCAAGAGATATAATTTATTTAATACACGCAGTCCAAAATTCCAATTGAAATAAATGTAGGTCTGTACATCTGGTGAGATTAATACATTTGAAACTCTTCCTTTTTAGCTTCCTTTAACTGATCTTGCTGATCGAGTGAATTTGGGCCTCATATCAAGTTCAGAAGAGGGTTGACCTGTGACCTGTCATTTGCTAAAGAAGAGCACTGGAGGAATTCTGCATGTCCACCAAAATGTCACTACAACTTTGCATCATCAAACACCTGAACATTCATCTGCTAGATGTGAAAATGGCTCTGCTGTGAAATAATCTCCTCTAAGGAAACAGAAAGATATGGAAGTGTGGACTGCTTGGGCTAGAGCCAAATCCAGTCGTATCTGCACACTGCTGTTAGACATTACTGGAGCCAAATGAAGGACAAACATTATGAACATAGATCATTTAAAAAAATATGTGCCATGTATACTGTACTTGGAGTGTAGACCTCTCTGACACACACATACACACACTCACACACACAAACTGATGGTGAATTGTTTTGATAATTTGTAATAAAGGAATATTCCGGGTTCAATAAAAGTTAAGCTCAATCAACAGCATGTGTGGCATAATAATTATTTAATTTATATTCTCAAGTTTTGGGAGACCCCATTACTCAATGGAATTGAGGGAACGAGTTTACTCAATCAAATGAGTGCAGTGTACTTATTAGGGTTTAGGTTAGTAAGTTATTTTTTCACACTAAAATCATGTTAATACACATGCTGTTTACGTCTTGTAAACAATAGCCTTTTGAAATAATATTGTAATGATTACGGACTGGCACCATTTACTTCCATTGTAAGTGCCTCAATGCAACCCAGATATATATATATATATATATATATATATATATATATATATATATATTTATTTATTTTTTAAGAAAAGGATTGAAAAGTAAAAAAAATCAAGTTTTGTGGTAATGGACATTATGCCACAAATACTGAAGATTGATGTGTACTTGTATTTAACCTGGTATATTCCTTTAAGGATACATTCTACCCTCTGAATGTTGTGTATTTTTATATCTTTGGAAATTAGTTGTAATAAACATACAAACTATTAATCTTTTGTGAACATTTTTTTAAATTATGGTAAAAACTGCTTATATTTTACTTACATATAGTTCAACATCTAAAAATCTATTAAATAATGGCTGTTAATTTACAAAACCATTTAACAGCTATTCCGAATGTCACATTTTGTAAGGCTAATAGACTAGAGCTGGATTATTTTCAATTGATCTCTTTTGCGAAATGGATTCATTGCGGTTCATAGAGCGACATTTTTTGTTCCTTTTACTTCCCGGGAAAAACGCTGACGTCTACGCGCATCGTGGACGCGCACCTGTTCCTCAATGTCCTAGCTTCTCTGACGCGCAGGGCTTACTATAAAGTTCCCGTTTGTTCCGGGACGAGGTTAATTTGGCAAGGCTGGAAGTCAGTGAGTTCGCATGGAGAAAGGAGCGCGAGAGGAAATTCCTGCGCCATTGGTAAGCGGAGAAGTGTTAATTTGGATATTTTAGAAGATTTGTGAAGTTTGTTCATGCTTGTACTTCTGTTAGGGGCCGTTCAGACCAAATTCGTTTTTGTACTAAAACAAAGCTAGACGAATGCGACGAATTATACAGATCGAAGGTGTATTGAGACGCGGTTTTAAATAGAACGCGTTCGGTGTGAATGGCCCCTAAGTTCCCTCAGCGCTTCTCTGAAATATTTGGCTATTCCGCCTTAGAAAAATGCTTCTATTTGAGCTACATTAAGAGTCTCTCAATCTGTTATGCCTCAACATTTACTTTATTCACTCTACATTTGCGTTAATATATTTTAGTGGAGAAAAGTGATTTGCATTTACATGAGTTAAGTAGCTACAACGTCAGGCTCTGTTGGACGTATTATTTAGTTAATACGTTAGTTTTATGTTTTTGTTGTCCGTGTCTTGCTTGTGCCCCATAAATCCTTAGCATCTTTATGAAGAGCTGTAGGAAGGTCCATTCATTGTGCTCTTCCTTCTATTTTAGTTAAACATTTAAAGAATGAGGAAAAGTTGGCTACTGAGTGTCGATTTGTTCTGTATACATTAAACCAGTTTTAACTGAAGGATGCTTGGATCATTTGTTTTGTACCATTTCTCATACCTTTGTGCAACCAGATGAGTTCAAGGAAGATATGCAAGGCTCTTGGGTAATAACCAGCACAAGTAGACCTACATAAATATAAAATGTTTGCTAAAGATCTCCACCCATTGCTGTGTGTCCTTAAAGGGTGGGAACTCTTGCTGTACACTGACTGCATGTTGTTTACTTCTCTGATGACATTCTAGTGCTTGGGCCCCTTTCTTTGGCACAGCTGCCCTTTTGCTATTTAATCTCAAATAACATAAATTGTAATATCTAAATGTCAGCAATTTCACAGTGGAAAATCAAAACAGGGTTCTCATGCTCTCTGGCCTATGTCTTCCCACCACAACATTTGGGTTCCTTTATTTAGATCCATTTGGTAAGAAGATTATGAGAGAGGTGCATGTGCATATTATCCTAAATGTAAAAAAAAAAAAATAATAATTCTTTAAAAAAGGTTTTATAATCCAAATATGCCTGTGCGGTACATATGACTTTAAAGTGACAAAGTGTCCAGTCTGAGCTCTCTGTAGTAGATGTTGAGATGGGAATTTCTCTGCCTGCCTGCCTGCTGTGGTATTGGCATCGCAAAGCTGACTAATTAATTTGCATGTTGAGCTACACATCTCAGGGTGTTCTTGTGCTCTTAATTACTCGGCTCCTGCAGGGCGAGGTGAGGAGCTTCTGACAGGCTTGCACTTACAGACACACTGCATGATGGCACTGAGAAAGGTCGCTGCCTCAATTCCGCCTTGTATCCAGGTCTCTAACTTTTTTTCTTAAATCGTAGGGCTGTTATTTTATTTGTGTAATTCTCTCACGATACTGCATTGATTTGTCTCTTCTCTAATCACCGATGTTTGGTTTCGTTTAGTGGAGTTCTTTAGTATTGTAGTTCTGTAATAGCTTTTTAGTTTGTGACTGATACTTTACTCCATAAACTGTTGTATGTGGTCCTTTAAGTTTCTATAATCTGCAAGTTTGTGATTTAAGAACTGTTCTGTTGACTTGATCCATCTAGACTAATTTTTTGTTTCTTAGAAGCAAGGTTTTTGACACTTGAGAATGGTGCAGAACATGGAGATCAACGTGTCATCCCTGACAGACTCAGAGCAAGATTTCATACTAGAAGTCTTACGGCGGGATGAGGAACTGAGATGCTTGGAGGAGCAGCGGGTGAAGTGAGTGCAGGGCACAGGACAAGCATTCATTCCAAAAAGGAATATATATCTCAAAGCTTATTTCAAAATAGTACCAGTCATAAGTTAAGGCACAAACACTCTATTTTCCACATTTTGGAAACTGTTGTAACTGTCTTATATTTTAGCATTTACATTTTTCAGAGCAGCCACTCCCTAATAATAATAATTCATTTTAAGCATTTAAAGGGATAGTACACCAAACAAAACAAATGAGAATTCTATCATGATTTACCCATCCTCATGCCATCACAAATGTGTATAACTTACTTCTGCTGAACACACAGATTTTTAGAAGAATATGTCCGCTCTGTGGGTCATTACAATGCAAGTAAATGGTGGCCAGAATTTTGAATGTCCAAAAAGCACATAAAGGCAGCATAAAATTAATCCATTCAACTCCAGTGGTTAAATGCATCTTCAGAACACAATATGTGTGTGTAAGAAATATATCAATATTTAAGTCCTTTTTACTAGAAATTCTCCTCCCTGCCCAGTATTTAGCGATATTAGCGAAAGTAGAATGTGAAAGTGGAGATTCATAGTAAAAAAAAGGACTTAAATATTGATCTGTTTCTCACCCACAACCATCATATTGTTTCTGAAGACATGGATTTAAACACTGGAGTTATATGGATTACTTTTATGCTGCCTTTATGTGCTTTTTTGGACCTTCAAATTTCTGGTTGCCATTTACTTGCAATATATGGACCTACAGAGCTGAGACATTATTCTAAAAATCATGAGCCTTTAGATCAAAAAGTTAAGATTATGATTAACAAATTCAGTCAGGTGTGTCCAACGTTTTGACTAGTACTGCAATATCTTTTGAATCATCTGTGGACATTAATGCATTTAACAATTGACATTTATATTGATCTAAAGTCTTTAGATATTTTTATCTGTATTCAGTTGTCGGTCATATACAAATAGAATTCTGGAGATTGATAAAGCCTTATTTGTGTACTCTCAGGAGGCTGAAAGCTGAGTTGCTGGAAGTCAGAAGAAAGGGGGCCAAACGTGGCAGTGGAAAATACAGTGAACGCAGCTGTGGTCGCTGCCAGGAACCTATGGGCCTTCTGACCCGTGGCGGTAGCCAGTGCAGGGCATGCAAACATCACGTTTGTCGAAAATGTCAATCTGTTCGATCCAACGGGTCTTGGGTGTGCACAGTGTGTGCAAAAGAGATGTAAGTTTTGCCTTCCCTCTGTTTGGCCTCCGTCCATTTAGAAACCTTACTATTAAGAGGCACATTGGACTGGAAAATGAAGCCCCTGCTTAATGGAAAATGTTAATGTTTAACTGAAACTCAACCTCTGTTTTTTTTTGTTGTTTTTTTTTCTTCAGAGATCTGAAGATGAGCACTGGAGACTGGTTTTATGACGAGAGGGTTAACCGCTTCTCTACAGCTCCTGGACACAACTTGGTCCGAGTTTCCCTCAGGAAGAGCTCTCCGAGTACGTGCAGGAAGCAGATACCAGACAGTCTGTAGAGCAGTGTGAACAAGCACTCTCTGTTGTTATTATTAAGGGTGGATGTACTGTAGGATGGATGTTTTCTTTTTATGTGTACAGAAGAGAGCGGATGTGGATTAATATCCTGTTTAATTTAATATCCATTTTCTGTAAGCTAGAAGAAAAGCTGGCAGTGTTTTGGGTTTAATCATGCTGTGTGGCTACACATCTGCATTTTGAAATTCTTTGTTCTAGTTAAAAGGCGTGAGACAGCTGGGGAATTGCTGTTAAACAAAACTGCCTTAAATTCCCGCCAGGCTGTGCCTATGCCCAAACCTAGACTGAAGGACGTCACACAAACAAACAAGAGGTGTGAAATCATCAGCACTAATTATATTGTTTAAAATTTCGATCGATCAAATAATATTATGCTTTTCTTTAAAGTGTTTTAATAATTTACCAAACATACAGCTTTTCAGTGTTTTAATAAGTGTTATGAATACTGTATGTAAGGCTTGCTCTTTATGATATCGATTATTTCTCTCAGCTCTCCTCCTGAGGTTAATGAGGGACTTGAAGTAAGAGAGCAACAGCGTAGTGACACAGAATCGGCAGAGAAATCCAGTCTGAGCAGCAGCCACACTGAATCATCCCACAGTACCCCACTTATGCAGAGGTAAGGCCTTCACTAGAGATGCAGGGATTCATGACTTCTAAAGGTGTGGTCATACTACACTTTGAATTCAGACGATGAGAAGACGTGTGACCAATTAAACATCGAAATGTCACACATGGACCGCAATGCAAACAAAATGTATTTCAAAACCAAGTTTTTATTGTTGCAGGAAAGTGAGTAGAGGGTATATATCACAGGAAAGTGAGTAAATTGTATTAATTATTATTTTGAATATAATACATTTGTTATTTGTAATCAATATTTTTATTTCAAACCATAAGCCCTCATGGGTGAGATAATATCCTATCCATGTCTCATTGTCAAAGTCTAGTGTGACCGCCCTTTAACATGGGGTTGAATTAGGCCCTTAATCATAGTACAAATGTAAAAATTATATCTGTTCTATCACATGCATGTTTACACAGAAAAAGTAAAAAAAGAAAACAGCCCCTTAAATGTTCATTAATGTCTTATTTTATTGTACATTGTAATTGTTTTTTATTACCATTACTGGCACCTTTTTGTTTTAGGTTTTTGGCACTGCTTTTATTATGTGTGTTGATACTTTTGCAATGTATATAAAATTTACTGTTTGTTGTACATACTAATGTAAATTTTGTTCTCTTATTAAGTACTTTAAAAATATATAAAATTGATGTTGTGTTATGCATGTCTCTGATTTGCTCCCAGAAAAGAGATGACCGCTCAGATCAGCCCGGCAGGCTCTACTGTGTCCAGACTGACAGTACCCACTAACACTAACAGCATTTCAAGCTCCACCTCAGTCATTGAAGCAGTAAGTGTTTATTCTTCCTTCACCCTGTTTATCCACCCTCCCGTCCTAGTTCTGCTCATTTGTCCTAATTCTCTTACATTTTCCACTGTCCACCCTCAAAAATAAGGCCTCTTTAATTCATCACATGAATGTCTGCTCTGACTCCTTGCGTGATGTCGATGGGATTTTCAAGAAAAGCATCAGAAAAGTGCACAAACTCTCAGGTGAAGTCTTATTATGATTAAATTGTAATGTGATTGGCATTTATGGACATTCAGTTTCATTTTACATCCATATTCATAAAATAAAAAATATGTAATAAGTTTTAAATGTAAAGACACTTTTCTCATAGATATTAAACCAGCCTCCACACTTGATTTGCGAAAAGATGGAATGGAGAGTACTGCATCTTCTTTGAGAGACAGAAGCAAGTCAGTGCCTGGCCTTAATGCTGTGAGTTAATTGGTGTAATTTGTCTAATTATTTGGAGTATATATTTTAGCTGCTATTTAATGTCTCCTTTTTATTTTTATTTTTTTTTATCAAGATTTTTTTTTTAAGATCAAGAGATTAAGTTACAATGTAAAGATAGTTTACCCAAAAAGGAAAATGTTAGAAGAATATCTCGGCTCTGTAGGTCCATATAGTGCAAAATCACATAAAGGCAGCATAAACGGTATCCATATGACTCCAGTTGTTAAATATGTCGTCTGAAGTGATATTATAGGTGTGGGTGAGAAACGGATCAATATTTCATACAAATTTCATTTTTACTATAAATATCCACTTTCAATTTCAGAAAGATTTATAGAAAAAAAGGCCTTAAATATTTATCTGTTTCTCACCCCCACCTATAATATTGCTTCAGAAGACATATTTAACAACTGGAGTTGTAACGTATGGATACAGTTTATGCTGCTATGTGACTTTTGGATCTTTCGGGCCACCATTCACTTGCATTATATGGACCTACAGAGCTGAAATATTCTTCTTAAAATCTTAATTTCTGTTCTGCAGAAGAACGAAAGTCACACATCTGGGATGATATGAGGAGGAGTAAATGATAAGAGAATTTCCATTTTTGGGTGAACTATCCCTTTAAAGTTTTTCACCTTTTTTCCTTTACTAGTTCATTTTAAATGGTCCAAATGTATTTTAAAAAGTATTGCATATAGTTCTCTATAAGAATTCAAAAAGAATCGGCAAAATTGTTAAATTGTTTTATATGGTGTATAGCATATAGTAGAAATGGTCAACTTTGATGTAAACTACCCCCTTATTGGCATGTGACTTGCATGCATTTCATCAGGAGGAGGATGAGGAGGAGGATGAAGATATTGATAACTTGGTGAATATACACAGACAAAAATTTGGTGATAGCTGGGGAAATCTGCAAGGCTCAAGGGTAAGCCCCCTTAATATTTATAATATAATAGTTAAACTAATAACTTATGATATTAGTGATTAAGTATATAAACAGACTTTTTGACTCTTGAGTATTCTGGGCTCCACAGAGCACTCTGGGCAGTACAATGAGTGTATACAGTGAAGCAGGAGACTATGACAGTGTGGAAGTGAGTGGAGAAATCATCTTCTCTCTCTGCTATGATGATCATAGTCAGAGCCTGACTATCTTGGTCTGTGAGTGCCGAGGGCTGGCTTATGTTGATGTAGCAAAAAAGAAGTGCAATCCGTAAGTGTTCTTCATTACAGTGAATGCCATAAAGTAATTTCTGAGTGATTTTTCTGAGATAGCCTCAGTTATTTTTAGCCTTCCAAGAATAGTATTTTTCCATCCATGAATCATGGCATTGGGGTCCCCTGTTACAGAGAGAAAATCACTCGGCTCAACTCCCCTGATTGTTGATTTCTTACTTGTGATCACGTTCTGCAGATATGTCAAGGCTTACCTTCTCCCAGACAAAAGCAAGAAGAAAACATCCATCAAACTTAAAACAATCAACCCCAGTTTTAAGGAAACCCTGAAGGTATTGTTTAATTTCCATGGAGATAAATAGAGTTGGCTTGTGAAGAGGATCTGGAAAAGTAGTATTTTGAATACACTGTTTCATCATCCCAGCAAAACTACGCTCTCCATAATGACTAATTTTCATGGCTTGGAACATATAATACTTAGAGCCAATGTCCACTGAGTACTACAGGGTTTGATCTATCAAGTTTCATAACTTTCCGAGTTATTCATGATATCTTGATACAGATTTGTTTAAACAATAATTTCCTAGATACTGCACTTACAAAGATAAATTTCTCACAGATGAAATGCATTAGAGCCAATCATAACTATATTCTCTATAGAAATTATGAATTTTCTAGGCCTAGAAATCACGATTTTTAAATTATATCATATTTCCAGGGTTTTCATGATAATGGAAATGCTGGTAGTAATGGCAAAATTACACACTTTATAACTCCTCTTTAATGGCCTGGAATAAGAAAAAGATCAGACCCAAACACATAATTCTCAATGTTGTGCTTCATTAGCAGTTCATTAAAACTCTGCACACTGACCTCAAATGAGCATGATATTGACACTTAAGATATGCACACTGTTAACAGTGAGACAAATATTGATTTTTGTGCTTGCCCCATTTTAATCTTGAGTAAACAACATGTGCTGCTCACACAAAGACTAAACAAACCTGCCAAAGCACTTTGCATCCTCTTACATCAAAAAAAATTGTTCATCATGACAAGCTCTTACATAATTGTGTATGTCTGTGTACATTAATGGGATGGTTAACCTAAAATGTTAAATTCTGTAATTTACTCACCTTGTTGTTTTTAAATCCGTTTGATTTTCTTTCCTCTGTGGAACACAAAAAGAGATGTTAGATAGAAGGTTGGTCACTGTCACCATTAACTTTCATTGCATCTTTCATCAAATGAAAGTGAATGAGACTGAGGCAAACATTCTGCCTAACATCTCCTTTCTGTGTTCCACTAAAGAAAGACATACCAGTTTGGAACAACAAGAAGGTGAGTAAATATGACAGATTTTGATTGATCTCTGCTTCTCTTTTGTTTTAGTATTCTATCAATCGTACCCAGCTGGCAACACGTACACTACAACTCTCAGTTTGGCACTATGATCGTTTTGGTCGAAATGTTTTTCTGGGTGAAGTTGAAGTGCCATTGGATGACTGTGACATTGACTCTGCCCATGAGGAGTGTATGGCTCTTAGAGGAAAGGTAATAGGCTTCTGTGGAACTTCTACTTCCGACTTAATCAATGGACAGTGTTTATTTATCTTTGGTTGATTATCTGTATTTATCTCAATTCATAGGAAAGTTCAACTAAATTGCATCCTGTCCTCAATGCCAATGTACACATATCAATGTACTGAAGATCACATTTTGTTCAGTATCATCTTTTAAGGTTTGTTTGTTTTTTGCTTTTTTTGTTTGCCTTCATAGGGAGCTACCCCGTCAGCACTATCTCCATTTAATCAATACAAAGGAGAGCTGGTGGTTTTACTTAAATATGTAACAGCAAATAATTTGGATAATGCTAAGGGAAAAGGTAAGGGAAAACAAAGTTAGCTGATCTATTGACAAAAATTGTAGCTTCAGTGTTATATACAGGAATAAATTTAAAATGATTTCTCAACTCCACTGAAGGGAAAAAGGCCAGACCTGAGGATGGTGCTGAGCTGCATGTGTTGATCAAAGAGGCCAAAAATCTGACTGCCATGAAAGCTGGAGGTGTATCTGATTCCTTCGTGAAAGGGTTTGCAAACAGCTGTTAGCTCTATCTAAACAAACTTTTAAAGAAGCATTTTCTTTTCATTTCTGCCGATAATTCTACCACTTAGGTATCTGCTGCCATCAAAGAACAAGGCTTCCTTTAAGAGGAAGACTCAGGTAGTGAAGAAGACCCTGAACCCACACTACGACCACACATTTATCTACAAAGATTTGATTCTGGAGCAGCTGAAGGATATGTGTCTGGAGCTCACTGTCTGGGACAGAGAGACCCTGTCCAGCAACGACTTCCTGGGAGGAGTCCGCATCGGCTTGGGAGCAGGTAAGAGCAAAGGTTTTTTTGTATGATTTGTAATCATTTGCTTCTTATAATTTGAAATTATTGCAACTCGTCCCTATTTTAAAGTATACAATTGTGGTTACAGTAAGGCACTTACAATTGAAGTGAATGGGGTCAGTCCATAAACGTTCAAATGGACATGGTTTCAAAATTATAGCCACAGGATGTAAATATTATACTGTACATGTTAATGTGAATTTAGTGTGATAAATTTGCTTACTTTATCTGTAAATTTAAAACCAAAATCATAACTTTGTTGTCATGACAACTAAACCCTGTAATCCCGGTTTTGGATGATTTTACAGATAAGGTTGTTAAGTGATTTTATCACACTAAAATCATGTTAAGATGTATAGTTAACATCCTGTGGCTATACTTTTGAAACTGTGTATTTAAGTGTTTATGGACTGACCCCATTCACTTTCTTGTAAGTGCCTTACCGTAACCACATTTTCAATATACAATGGGCGATTTGGAATAAATTTGTGCTAATCAAAATTATGCCACAAATACTGTTGATTTGAACTACTGTTGTGTATTGAACCCGGAATATACCTTTTAAAGTTGATTGTTGGGATTCACCCAATGAGGACACTGAATTCAGAAAGGTGTCATTGTGATACTTGTTTCAATGTTTGCATCCATGATCTGTGTTATTTTTAATCAAGCTTTACACCAATCATCCCCATCTCACAATAGCATTTGGATATAATATTCTTCTCAACACAATTGTACAGCGCGGTTATAGGTAGTGTTTCGAACCAGTCTGGTCGTTCTCTGTTGACCTCTCTCGTCAACAAGGCATTTCCATCCACAGAACTGCCGATCACTGGATGTTTTTGGCACCATTCTGAGTAAATTCTACAGCCTGTCTTGCACCAAAAATCGTGCCATGGTTCAAATCACAGAGATCAAATTTTTCCACATTCTTATGGTTGATGAGAACATTAACTGAATCTCCTGGGTAGATTTGCACCAGCTGTGCATAAGTTCTTATGCAAGTTAAGACATAAAGTTCACTATAAGGGCTTATTAACTACTAGTTAATTTGTAATTTAAGTCAGCGCTTAATTTGGTTGCACCACCTGTTCTTAAGGCAAGACTTGACTAGTAGGTCTGCATGATTTTATGCACTGCTCTGCTGCCACTCGATTGATAATCACATGGATGGTTGTTGGTGCCAGACGGGCTAGTTTGAGTATTTCTGATGATTTACTGGGATTTTCAGGCACAAGTGTCTAGAATTTACTCTGAATGGTGCCAAAAACAAAAAACATCCAGTGAGCAGCAGTTCTGTGGACTGAAATGCCTTGTTGATGAGAGAGGTCAACAGAGAATGGCCAGAACTGACAAAGTCTGCGGAAACTCAGATAATCGCTCTGTACAATTGTGGTGAGAAGAATATCATCTCAGAATACTATTGTGAGATGCGGGTTGGCGCTGTTTTGGCAGCACGAGGGGGACCTATACAATATTAGGCAGGTGGATTTAATGTTGTGGCTGATCTGTTTTTTTTAATGTTGTTAATATTGATAAAACCCTACTGGTCAAAAGTTTGGACACACTAACTCCACAAAACAAAATGTGTTAAGTCACGCATGGAAGTATTGGAATTATGATTGTAAAAAAATTTAAACAAATCTAAAAAATATCCACCCTTTGTCTAGATTGCAGCTCTATATGCCCTGGGTATTCTCTAAACCATCTTTATAAGGTATCCATCTGGAATGCTTTTTCCCCATGTATGTTCCCATGGAACTTGTTTAAAATATTTTTCATTCAAAATCATTTTAGTTTTGTAAGTCAAGTCAATTTTATTTGTATAGCGCCTTTCACAACACACATCGTTTCAAAGCAGCTTTACAGAATATCAGCATTAACAGACGATAAAACTGTAATGTCTATAAAGCCGATTAATCATCATTGTGTAATTTAGATAAAATACGATTTTTAAGTGTTTAAAAATAATTAAATGATATTTGTATTAATAACCCCAGTGAGCAAGCTGTAGGCGACTGTGGCAAGGAACACAAAAGTCCATAAGATGTAGATTAATGGAGAAAAATAACCTTGGGAGAAACCAGACTCACTGTGGGGGCCAGTTCCCCTCTGGCTAACATTTTGAATGTAATGTAAATATTAATTATGTATAGTTAAAATCATGGTTTAAAATGATTAAACTAAGTGTTAAGGGTCAGTGATTAAACATCGATTGTGTTTCAACTGTAAGATTAATGACCAAAGTCTTTGAAGTCCATCTTGATTAATTGCAGAAGTTCACATAGATGCAATTGTCCTTGTTAATTGGCTGATGAAGGCTTTTTTTGGCAATAGTTAGTCTAAGCATTTCATTTCAAGATCGTAGTCCATCTATAGACCGAGGTGATGCAGGTTGGTGTTGGCATAATTTCATCCTCTGAAGTCCGTCATAATAGATTGAAGTGATGTTTGGCTGGCACCGGCTGCATTTAGTCATCATCATTCTGCGACATGTAGCAGTGGAATCCAACATAAGGCAGGGATGGTGCTGGATCCAGCCGGTTCTGGTGACCTCAGGATAGGAGTCCCGAGGTTGAGACAGGGAAACAAATAAAAAGATGTAAGCGTAGATGCCATTTAATTTATTGCAGAGTTAGAGATCATGCTCAATGTTTCTGGTTTCTGGTTCCGGCAGACCCAACTAAAGCAGCCTAATTGTGGGTTGGAGGATAAATTAGGTGTATGCCTGGCTAAATAGATGAGTCTTTAGTCTAGACTTAAACTGAGAGAGTGTGTCTGCATCTCGAACATTGTTTGGGAGACTATTCCATAGTTTAGGAGCCAAATATGAAAAGGATCTTCCTCCTTTAGTGGATTTTGATATTCTAGGAACTATTAATAGGCCAGAATTTTGCGATCTTAATGAACGTGTTGGAATATAGCGTGGTAGAAGATCACTTAAGTACTGCGGAGCTAGACCATTCAAAGCTTTGTACGTAGTTAACAGAATTTTTAAATCAATACGGAATTTAACAGGTAGCCAATATAACGATGATAAAATGGGGCTAATATGATCATATTTCTTGGTTCTCGTCAGCACTCTGGCTGCTGCATTTTGAACCAGTTGAAGTTTATTTATTGATCTTGCTGGACGTCCTCCCAGTAATGCATTACAATAATCTAGTCTTGAGGTCATGAACGCATGAATTAGTTTTTCGGCATCAGCAACCGAGAGCATATGCCTTAATTTAGCAATATTTCTTAGGTGGAAGAATGCTGTTCTACAAAATTTGATTTTCAAAGGACAGATTGGTATCAAATATAACACCTAAGTTCTTCGCTATTGAAGATGATGTAACAGTACATCCATCTAGAGACAAATTATATTTTAGTGGCTTATTTTTAGAGTTTTTTGGTCCAATAATTAGAACCTCTGTTTTGTCAGAATTGAGTAGAAGGAAATTTCTGGCCATCCAATCTTTTATTTGGAAATTAATATATAGCCACAGTTTATTTTCTATATAAAAAAAAGCCTCTGTGCTTGAGACACATTTCTGCCAAGTGTGTCCAAACCTTTGACTGGTAGTGTTCAGTATATATCGTTAATATTGCTAATGTTCTGTGGAGGCCTTTTTGTATCACTTTTTTTGGAGTTCACATTTTGAACAAAGTAAACTGAAACTGTTGTTTGCACAGTGACTGTGAAGGAGGGGAAGGAAGAGTGGGTGGCAGACTCGACAGGGGAGGAGATCTCACTGTGGCAGAAGATGATGCAGTATCCAGACTCTTGGGCAGAGGGCACTCTTCCACTCCGCTCGTCCATGGGAAGGGGCAAGTAAGGACATGGCCAAATTCCTTATCAGGACGGGGGGTAACACATTTCAAACAAACAGAATGTGTTGTTTTGTTTTGTTACAGCTGTACAATGTGAGAACATTAATGCATCACACTAATTTTTAAAAGAAATTATTTTTAAGGTTTTAAGACATTTAATGATGTCGCAGTATGGACTATTTTTATTTCAAAATGAATGCTTCAAATACAACATTTTTTGAAATGCTGTTCTTAAAAAAAGAAATTCTGTACACAGTAAATATTTTAGTTTAAACTCATAACACTTTGTTTTTAAATATGCACTTGATATGACTTTCTGGTTGTTTTTTATTGTGTTCTTACCACCATTTAGCAAAGATGTACATATTGATTTACATAGTTATTTTCATGTCATCATGCTGTAGTTTAGTCCATCTTTGTGAGCACCTTTAAGGAGCTACATGATCAGCATTTAATAAATAATAAATATTTTCAACAATCCATGTTTTGTGCTGTGAACTAGATTATTAAAGGAATATTCTGAGTTCAATACAAGTTAAGCTCAATCGAGGGCATTTGTGGCATAATGT
Organism: Xyrauchen texanus; assembly: GCF_025860055.1. Lineage (NCBI taxonomy): Eukaryota > Metazoa > Chordata > Actinopteri > Cypriniformes > Catostomidae > Xyrauchen > Xyrauchen texanus. The sequence goes on along the minus strand of NC_068294.1, from coordinate 24,867,068 downwards.
TGATGACCACAAAAATTAATAAAAAAATAAATTAACATTTAAAATACTCACTTTTTCAAAAGTATAACTACAAGACAAAGGATATGTGTGTAGACATGCTTTTAGTGTGAACATCCCTTATAAACCTTTTCTATGTAAAGTTATAGACAATTTTACAACTTCATTACCATAACGATGTAATACAAACCCTAAAATGACTGTAAAAATAATGATTTAAACAACTTTACAGCTTAAATAATACACCCATTTTAACAGAAAAATTAATGCAAGTGCTGTTATAAAATAAGCTTGTCATATGTGTTTAAACCCTCCAAACATTGGCCATATTCACCTTTATTGTCCCCATTCACTTTCATTGTAAGGACCTCACTTTAACCTCTTTTTAAAGAAAAAGAGGAACGAGTTGAAATAAATTATTATGTAAACAACATTATGCCACAAAAGGTATCAATTTAGTTTTAACTTGTATTGAACCCAAAATATTCCTTAAGAATTGTCACTCCATTTAGCAGTTGTCCAAATACAGAAAAATCTGTTCATGAATAAATCACATATCCAGTTGTGATTCTCCACTAATAATACCTACAATAAGTTGTTAAATTAGTGTTTGTCTAGGAAACAGGCTTTTAGAGTGCATGCATCCTAATAAACCATTGCTATAGTTTCACTTCTAACAATCACAAAGTTAAAAGTACAGTTTTGCATCTACAAACAGAAGTAGTTAGTCTCTTGTACAGTAAATCCCCAGACATGATCAGTCACAGAAGTCTCTGTATGTCTCCAGTCTCTCACGCTCCTCCTCTGTGAGGAGGTACTCCTCAATGTATGTGTAGATCTCATCAGAGGTGGTGGGGTTTACAAAACGCTCCCGATCCACACCGTATTCATCTAGCAGCACCATGGTGAAATATGCTGTAGAGATATGCATTGCCTGCCTGTTACAGAAAGGAAAAAATATGGCTGTATCAAAATAAGACATGATCTTAGTTAGAAATTAGACTGGGTCTATGTCTTCATCAGAATGTAAAGAGCATTCATTTGCCATATTGTTACCTACTTGTGGGTCATTTACAAATAAGATAATCCAAGGTAATAAAAAATTTGATCTCTTTTTAAAAAGTGTGTGTGTGTGTGTGTGTGAGAGAAAATTAAAAAACTGAAATATCTTAAGTATTCAACCCCCACGCATTAATATTTGGTTGAGCCACCTTTTGCTGCAATAACTGCTTTAAGTATTTTGGGGTACATATGTACCAGCTTTGCACGCAGTGATTAAGTGATTTTGGCCCATTCTTCTCTGCAGATTTGCTCCAGGTTGGTTGCAATTTTCAAATAGTGCCACAGATTCTCAAGGATTGAGATCAGAACTTCGACTGGGCCACTGTAGGACATTTATCTTTTTGTTCTTGAGCCACTCCAATGTTGCTTTGGCCTTTTGGATTATTTTCATGCAGAAAGGTGAATTTTCTCCCAAGCTTCAGTTTTTAGCAGACTGAAGCAGGTTCTCTTGCAGTATTTCCCTATATTTTGCTCCATACATTCTTCCCTCAATTCTAACAAGATGCCCAGTCCCTGCTGTTTAGAAGCATCCCCACAGCATGATGCTGCCACCACCATACTTCACTGTAGGGATGGTGTGTCTTGAGGCATAGGAAGTGTTAGGTTTGCGCTACACATAGTGTTTCGAGTTATGGCCAAAAAGCTCTATCTTGGTCTCTTCTGACCACAAAACCGTCTCCCACATCGCAGCTGGGTCACGCACATGCTTTCTGGCAAACTCCAGATGTGCTTTCAGATGGTACTTTTGAGTAACAGCTTCTTTCTTGCCACCTTCCCATACAGGGCAGAGTTATGCAAAAGTATTCAGACCCCTCTTGATATGGTTGACTGGTGCACCATTACTCAACTCCCAGCCACTGAACTCTGTAGCTTCAAAGTGATTGTGGCTTCTCTCACAAGTCTCCTTTTTGTTAGAGCGCTGAGTTGAGGGACAGCCTTTTCTTGGCAGTGCCTGGGTGGTGTGGTGCAGCTTCCACTTCCTGATTATTGATTCAAC